>NC_056751.1:331120341-331420341 GCF_019279795.1 Protopterus annectens | reverse complement strand
TGAAAATAAAATGGCAGGGGTAAGGGACATTATGTGATGTTCATACCTATAGTGTAACGAGTAGGTTATTCCTGTCTTTAATCAATACTCTTTTGCAGTATTACTGATGCATTACACGCATCTGTAGTCGCTTGACTTAGAGTTAGTAAATAGACAAATGTTTTATTTCTTGTCGTCACCCAATACCTGTTATATGGTAAACTATTATTGTTTTAGGATTACTATGTTAACAAATCACTTCATCTACATGTCGGATTTCGACTGTGTTCATATATATGTCTCTGTTTTTTGCATATATAGATTTTCTGGCCTTTGGTGCAATATAAAGTTTAGTAGAAACTTTTAAACAGCCTAATGTACATCCTATATAATAATATTTCTATTTCTTTTAGGCAGAAAAAGGCATAGCACCACTGGTTGTTTATCTTTTCATAGTTTATTGTTCAAAGTAGTCAAATTTGGTCATATAATATCTGGTTGGTTCCAGCTACAAGACCTTGCTGGGAAACAGGCATCTTCATACACTTTAGGAAGCACGGGTCTAAAACCCCACTTGATAAGGATAAGTGAAAAGGAGCCTCAAATATGTTTTACCAGTTGGAGGCGCTATTAATTTCCTAATTTAGAGGTTAATTCCTTATAAAATCATCTTTGAGTCAGAGCTGTAATCATACAGGATAGATACTATAGGGTGACTTTGCTGTATGGTCATATGAAGATAAGTATGATCAAGATGTATTATATTGTTAAGTAAAACCCTATCTGTTAGTATCAAACAATATTTGCTGATGTTTACTAAATGTTAAAAAGTTCTGTTTTTTTTTTTACTGTTACATTAGAGCAGGAAGCACATGTGTGTGTAGTAAGTTGGATTTTGGAATGTTAAGAAATTTTTGTAAAGTAGTTAAATATGTAAATAGTGTCTTCTTCCTTTCTCTTTCAGATATTTGTAGAATGTGGTTAAGCACGGGTAGTGATCTGAGAGAGGCGACTGTCACTTTACTCTACTTTTCTCCTATTCATTTTTCATTTAAGGGAAATAATTATTTTTACCTTCATTCTATTTGCCTAGTTATTCTTAAATTACCACACATTTGCCCGTTAACTCTCTTCACTTTAAATAGTAAAAATACCAAACCCTTATCTTACTAGTTACTTGGATAAATGCTATTGATAGACTCATGGAATATAAAGGGGTTGCAAAATAATAAAAAAAGGAATTTAGTTTTACATCTAATCCAGAAATCTTTGTTTGATATTACTGTTATCCAGGAATTGCACATGACTACAGCTCAATGGTCAAACGATGTTAAAAAGAAATGGATAAAAACAGATTGTAATGGCTGGGGATAGCACGGTATCCAAGGGGGTAGCAATAATAGTTAAAAAATCTTTCAAAGGATCAATTATAACTTCTGGTTGGGACCCAAATGGGAGATGGTGCTATCTAACCTGTTCTATACTGTCCTGTAAAAAATAAATGCTTATAGTAAATGTCTATGGTCCCTGTATACACCAGTCTTTGTTCCTTTATGAAATCATCTCGCTCGTTGAAAATTTAACAATCATCTACTGATCCTGGGGGGGGGGGGGTTGGAATACTGCAATTACACTGGATTTAGACAGAACCTGTAAAACCAATAAACAACCTTTAAGTACTACTAATACTATAAGAGATATGTTGGAAGTCTACAACTTGTTTGATCCTTTTGAACTTTTTAGGAATGTCCCTAACATTAGTAACTACACATTCTTCTCTGCCTTCCACAAATCCTGATCCAGGATAGACTTCTTTTTAATATCAACATTTTTTTGCCTCTTATGATATAATATATAGTAGTGACCCCAGAACTATTTTTGATTATACAAAAATTGATCTTCATTTAAATACTTGTAAACATAACCATTTGAACTCCATCCCTATAAATTGGTCCCTTAATCCAAATCTCTTGAACAACATGATTATCCATAGAGAAATTCAAGAATTCCTGTCCCAGACATTTACCTCTTTTGATATGTCTGATATGCTCATAGATGTTCAATGGGCGGCTGCCAAATCTACTTTAAGGGTTACCCTTATTCAAAAATCTTCCCTAATTAAAAAAACAATCTAATTCCCATACTTTGGTGCTAGAAACAGAACAAAAAAATCTAGAATTAGAACTTCAAACTAAGTTCTCTCCTGACATTGAGAAATGAATATCCAACATTCAAAAGCAACTTCACGAACTACACCTCAATCAATATTCACTTATGGAATCTAGACTTATCCATAAGTATGATGAATGGGCGCAAACACCTTCAAAAATTCTTGCTAGGATTATAAATATCAGACCCCCGCCTACTAAAATTAATCACATTATCTACAAGGGTCGATCATATTTCACAGATAAGGAAATTATTCATGTTTTCCAGGAAGTATATGAGGAAATTTATGGCCCCCAAATACTTGAATCACCAGGCCTTCAAGACTCTTTCCTAAATGAGTTACACGTTCCTAAAATAAGTAAAAATCACTCTAATTTACTTAAGGCGCCTATAACCAGAGATGAAATTTTGATGGCCATAAGCAAACTGAAGCCAGGTAAAGCCCAAGGTCCAGATGGTTACGTGTCAGAGTTTTACAAGTCCTTCAAGCAAATTCTTGCTTCCATTCTGCTTAAAGTTTATAATTACATTATTCAATTTGGCATCTTTGATTTATATCTTAATAATTCTAAGACCATTTTTATACTTAAATCTAATGATAACATTACTAGCACAAATGACTACCTTTCAATTGCCTTAATTAACATCGACATAAAGATTTTATCTTCTATCTTAGCAAATAGACTAAAAAGCGTATTACCACATATTATTTCACATGACCAGCTTGGTTTAATGAACAATAGGCATGTTTGGGACAACTCTCTAACCACTGAAGCCATAACATATATAACAAATCTCAACAAATCCCCCAAATATGCTCTTTCTGTTGATGCCCAAAAAGCTTTTCACTGGGTAAACTTAAAGTTTCTCTTAAAACCCTGAAATACTTCTCCATCCCTGACGAATTCATCAAAATGGTTAAAACCCTCTACACTAAGCCTTCCACTTCCCTAAATATAAACAAAAAAAAAACTCTATGTCAATCCAGATTATAAACGGAACAAGACAGGGTTGCCCGCTCTCACCCTACCTTTTTAATATTTATCTTGAAGTTCTATTGTTAAATTTAAATCAGAAAATATTTCACCGTTCAGTTTACCTATATAAAATACAAGTGAAATACACTGCCTTTGCAGATGATTTAAACATCTATTTAGAACTTCCCTCAACGGAACTTTAAAAAATTTTAAACTCTATAGACAAATTTTTGCAAATCTCAAATTATGCCATTAACCCAAACAAATCAATAATCTTTCCGCTAAACCCCCTCGGACACAAAGAATTTTTCATTCCAGAAATATCAAAGTTAACTATTCCCTAAAATATTTGGGTATAACCTTCACTCACCCCCAACAAGAGCTAATAAAGTGTAATTTGTACAAAACTTGGACTAAAATCACTGAAGATCTCACAAGATGGAAGAGTTTAAATCTTTCTCTTCTCTCAGAAGTAGTTATTATAAAACTGAATATCCTCCCCAAACTTTTTTTCCACTTCTTCGCTCTTAATCAAAACATACCGAACACTTTTTTTTTTCAAAAATAAAAGTTGCACTAGGAAAGTTTATTTGACACCCTAAAAATGCTAGAATCAGCTACAATAATCTTACACTTCCCAAAGATAGAGGAGGATTGGTCCTTCCAGACTTTTTGTCATATTACCATATAATTAGTGCCAGTTGTATTATACAAATTGCTAACTTCCAACAATCAGACAAGGACTGGAATCCCTTATGGACAAAATTGTACAATGCCCATATAAAAGCATCTAATATCAATCCTAGAACAATTCTCTTTCTTAACAATAAAACTCTTAAAGAGCATAAAATTCATCCTATATTAATAACAGATATAAATGGGTTCCAATCACTGATAACTTCCCTTGGCCTACGATACTCCATAACGATGGCCCAGCCAATTCATCTTAATCCAAATCTTAAATTGGGTAACAGCATGTTAAATCTTGATAATTACCCTCTCATTAAGAACTGTACAGTCTGGGACTTCTACTCAGTTAAAGACTTACCATTTAATGAAATCATGTCCTTTTTGGCAGTGAACAAGAACTACTATATAATAATCAAACAAATATTTTACCTAATTTCGTTGATCACTGACACAAGGTCAGCTACCCGCACAGAGTACCATCTTTATCAGTCTCTAATAACCCAACTTCTATCAAGGTCTAAAATGCTTTCCAAAGTCTATAGTCTAGTAATAAAAATAAAATACCAAGACAAGTTACTATTTTCTAAATACTGGGATGGAAATAATAAGGAAATTACACTTAGCCAAAAACTCGATGCAATTGATGCTACAATAAAGTTAACCCTTTTCAAAAAACTAATTTCTACCCAGTTCATGATAAACAATAATGCATATCACACTCCATCATTCCTAAATAAAATTAACCCAAACAGCTTGCCTTTGTGCTCAAATTGCCCTAATTCTGTTGCAGACATACTCCACATTTTTTGGTCCTATAAAAACATGTATAAACTCTGGTGCTCCTTAAGAGCATGACTGGAGAAAATGGGTTACATGAAATCAACCCTTTCCTGGGAAATGACGCTATTAAATATCTATCCAGGTTCATTTAAATCTGAAACTAAACATATCATAGTGACACTGTGTGCGTTACTCAAAACTTACATTACCTTTAACTGGCTAGACAGAGCCAAAATGTCCTGGAAGGATTTTCAATTGATGGCTGTTAAACATGTTTTGGCAAGTAAACTAAAAACTACAAGCAAAAAGAAGTTAAGTTACTTTCAGAAATATTGGAATAACCTTCTGGATGTTCTAAATCATTATCTTACTTAGGCTGTTCTCCATTTCTCCTCCTACTATCTGTAAATACCTCTTCTCCTCATTACATTTCTCCAGCAGAACCTTTGTAGAATTACAATTATTGTGACCCTTTATGTTATCTTTTCTTACATTTGTGCAGGCAATACATTCTAGTTTCCTTATACTAATTCCCTCCCACTTAGTGACAGTCGCTTATATATATTGTATATAGTTAAATCAAATAGGATTTAGGAATATTGATAAATCTTCACACTCCTGTACAAACAAATACCTCTCAGCAAATCCTTTCTACACTTTATTTTTGTTTTTAATCAGCTAGTATCCTATTCACTTGGTACTGTGGTGGTGGTGCTGCAGTAGCGTTGTCGCCTCACAGTTAGACGTTGCACGTTCGATTCTCAGTTAGAGCGTCTTCTGTGTGTCGACATGCGTGAATGGGCGTTCCTTTGCTGAAGGTTGTGCGTTAGGCCCGGCAAGCCAGCACATAAAAATCTACTGTCAATCATTAGCGGACCAGAGTTCCACTGTGGCGACCCCTAACCGGGAAAAGCCGAAAGAAGACCTTACCTAGTATCCTATTCACTTGATTAAAGAAGCTAAATATTTATTTTTGTTATATCAGCACTGAATGTATCTGTTCTTAAGCAGGATTGTATGAAGATATTTTCATTTATCTGTTTTGAACCTATTATGGTTTTGTTTTTGTATTTGTGTTTTTAAAAATGCTAATAAAAATCAGATTGCAAAAAAAAAAAAGAAATTCTTGTCAAAAAGAACAAAAATTTAGACCTATGTCTTTTTCTGTTTCACTTACTTTGGATATTAGTGATTTATTGGGCTTAGCTCAGGGTTTGATTCATGCTCTTGACCCTTCCACTTCAGCTGTTTGTAGTAACAGAAAAAGGGATTCTTCATTTTCTGAAGAGGTTCATGATTTTTGAACCATAAAATGATTGTGAAGGGACTCATTCTATTTTGTCTTCTTGAGTTTCAGTTTCTGGTTCTGAGGAGTGTGTGTACTCTGCCAGTCCCATTGAAGGATTTTCTATTTTTAAATTGTTTACAGAAGGAATCAGTTGTTTCATTTGGAACATAATGACATTCCACTGTCCCTGAACAAGTATTATAATTTATTGTAACTGGGTTTTCCTGAGCCTACCCCAACTCCTTCAGTTCTTTCAGCATTGAGGGATGTCTGTCAAAGCCTGGTACTTGCCTGATAGCCAGTTTTTGTATGGTAATCCCAGATCAGACCCAGCAGCTATTGCTGCAGTGAACCCAGCTACTACTAAACACCTGGTTAATACCAATATGTTTCCTTCTGACAATGATGGGAAGGCTTTTGATAAGTTTGGGGAAAATGTGTATTCTTTTGCAAAACTTATTTTTAGAATTTTCAGCTGTCAAGCTCATATGTTAAGGTTTATGCTTTCCTCTTTTGAGAACATGAATACATGATAAGGAAAAATCTTTGTGTAATCTTGTTAACTCAAGCATCTGCCATTGTTTGAAATGTACTTATGATTCTGCTCATGCCACTTCCAGGACTGCTGCCACTGGAACCCTTATGAGGAGAATTCCTTGGTTGCATACTCAAACCCTTCCTGAGGATGTCAAAACTGAAATTTTGAGTTCTCCCTCAGACAAGAAACTTATTTTTTGGACCTTTTGCTGCAGAGATCCTTAAAAAGTGTGATGAGAGAGGTACACTGATTAAAGGAATTTCTCAGATTTTTCGGCTTTTATTCTCCAAATTTACCAATGGGTTTAATGCTACCCCTACAACATTTTTTTCAAAAAAGCAAAACAAACGCTACAAGCTGCTGCCAAGCAAATTTGTGAATAGCAATGGCAGGGAGATTCAAAAAAGAAAGCAACCCCCATAAAACAAAGGACAGTCTAATACATCTAAGTGACTATCTACAAGGCTCCATTTCTCTATTTGGCAAGAGAGAGCTTCAAATAGATGGGTTTTGAAAGTAATCCATCAAGGTTGCAGATGACATTGGGAGTCTTTTCCCTCCTTTTCAAGGGATTCCCCGTCATCTGCAAGACCAAACATTCTTGTACCTCCTGTCATTCAGCATCTGCTGTCTCAGGTGGTGACAGAAGCTGCCCCTCCTCCTCATTTAGGAGAAAGGTTTTATTTTCAAATGTTTTTGACGCAAAAGAAAGATTTATGGAGAACTGTTCTGGATCTTTCCTTTCTAAACCAATTTGTGATAGTGTACAAGTTCAAAATGTTATCCCTTCCAATTTATAATTTGTTACTCCTCATTCCCCATTTGAGTTTTTTTTTTTTGTTACTTTAAATCTAAAAGGTGCATATTATCACTTTAATATATCAGATTTCAGATGATTCTTAAGGTTTTTTTTATTTGTGGATCACATTATTAGATGGCCTTCCTTACCACTGTAGCAGTATTCTTTACATCTCAGTAGATGAACCAACTTCTTGGATGACATGTAAAAGATAAACGTAAAGAAGGAAAAAAACAAAAAGGAAGGAACCCTAATGGGCACTTAGCAAGTTTGGCAACTGAACCAACTTGACAAATATCTTGTAGACCAAATTCAAGATAGCGTCCAGACTGGCAGCAAAGAAGTTCTGAGGATTAGATGCTGATATGCCACATATGTACCTTATGCCTTGGGAATAGGACATATGGCACATGGAAGGTATAAAGGCTTTTGTGTGCTGGCCAGGTATTTGGCTATCCTCGGCAGGATAACCCAAATGTAAAGAATACTGCTACAGTGAAAAGTAGGACATCTACTTTTATGGAAAATTCTTGCCCAATTGTACTTTCTGAGCATTAACATTTGGTCTATCCCCTGCTCTAAGGGAATGCACAAAATGGTTCCCTGTTGAAATGTTAGCACTCGAAATACAGAGTGCTGACATGCCAAAAAAAAAAAACAGAAACAAAGGTGAAGAGCAAATCTTGAAGATCATTCTTCTCCTTAAAAGTTCTTTTGGCAGGGGTGGCCAAGCCTCCATGTACCCCCTACACACCCCAAACTTTATATATGCCAACTTTGTGTTTGCCATACATCAGAGAAAAGGGAATATTTCAAGAAATGGCATCTCAAATTTGTTGTATGTAAGTCCAATCTTTCGGCTATTCATTCTCTGTATTTCAGGACTCACTCTATTGGTCCCAACATTTCAAACAGTTACTATGCAAAGTGCCTAGCTCCTGTGACAGCTTACTGCAGACTGCAAGGTATTCACTTTTTTCTTATTTAGACAACTTGCTTATCTTGGAAGAATCTTTTTCAAAGCATCAGGTATCTTTAATTTCAGTGAAGTTTCTTCCACACAGATAGGCGTTTCAGGAGAACATACAAAAATCTTGTTTGATGACTCACAACATTGTTTTCTTGCAGTGCTTCCTAGATTCTTTTTTCTTCCACAGGGAAAAGTCGATCTCTGTCTAGTTCTATTCCTAAGTTTTTCCACTCAGACTATTGTCTCTGGATTCCAGCTCTGATGGTTTCTGTAATTCTCATGATTCCTCTAGCCAGATTCCACATGAGAAAAAAATTCAATGGCACCTAAAATCTGTGTGGTCCCAGCATCATCCCCCTAACATTCCAAAGTCCAGTTTTGGGGTTTGTGAAAAGGGAGAATTTGTGGTGGAGGGACCAGATTTATCAGAATCCAGGTCTCCCTTTTTGCTTCCACCTCCAGCATGGTCTGTAGCAAAAGTTGCCTCAGAAATTTGCTTGCGGGGCAGTGTCTGTGGGATAACAGTGACGGTCTTTGAAACAGAAAAGACAGGCCAAAACACATAAATGTAAAAGAGATGTTGGCACTTATAAATACTTCCATTTTCTCAGTCTTCTGTGGTCCCCAGGGCCATTACAAGTGTTTACAGACAGCACCTGAGTGATGAGATCTTGCCCTCTGTGCAGATTAGGTATGGTAACTTAGGCTATAACTTTCCAGCAGTATCTCACTCTACAGGCATCTTACATACCATTAGAGAAAAATTGTTTGGCAGACAAGACGTGCAGGACCAAGACTGACCCTCTCGAATGGAAATTGAATCAGGAGGTCTTTGATGAATTGATCCTGCTGTGGGAAACACCTCAAATAGATCTTTTTGCCTCCATTTATGCTAATCAGTTGGCAAACTTCTGCTCCAAAACTCCATACAAGAAGGCCTGGAAGATGGATGCTTTTTCTTTCCCTTGAAAAAGAATGTTCCTGTATGCTATTCCACCCTTTCTGCTAATATCAAGTATCATTCTGAAGATTCAGCAGGCGCCTCCAAAGTTCATTATGTTGATTCCCTTCTGGCCCAGGAAAATGTGGCTCTCCCTTCTTTTGGAAATGGCCAAGGTCAGTTACCATAAGTTTCCTCACAGACTAGCCCTACTCACACAGGACAAAGGGGTATTTGATATATCCCGACCCCAAACAACTGCAGCTAACTACTGGCTGGTAGAATCTTAATAACTTTTAGACACCTGTTTTCTGATAACATGCAGCAGGTATGAAAACATCATACTAAAAAATCATGTATTAGTTAATGGAAAATATTTTCTAGATAGTGTCAAGACAGGACCCAGCATCTTTTTGGGACTAGTGTTTCTCTAGTTCATTATTTATATGAGTTATTATCCTCCAGCCTGTCGTACTCCTCCACTGAGGTTCATTTGTTCTCCATTTCAGCATGTCTGCCCAATGCAGTCTAATGTAAAAATGTTTTTGAAAGGTGCTTCATGCCAAACCTGCTAGAAAACAGATGGCTCCTACTTAGAATCCTTTTGCTCCATTTGAAATGGCTCATTAGGTTGACGTGAGGTTCTTAACATGGAAAACAATATTACTAATTGCTTTGACCTCTACAATAAGAGCTTCTCAGTTGCAAGCTCTTATGGTGGTTCACTTACATCTCACTTTCTTCAAATATAGAATTTTCTTGAGAATTAATCCTTTCTTTATGCTTAACCTCCACTTCCTCTTTCCAGAACCTAAAATGAGGAATAAAGGATACTCCATACCACAGATCTTCACGGACTACTTAGTCATTACCTTGACTGAAAAAAAAAATCTTTTGAGGAACTGTGATCAGTTAATTTCTTGTGAAGACAAGAAAAGAGGACAACCTGTGTCAAAACAGACTATTTCCAAGTTGTTGTCTCATGCTGTTAACTTTTTTTTCTATCCACCACTATAAGGCAATTACAGGCAGGGTCAAAGCTCATTCTTCCAGAGCCTTAGCTCCATCTGTGACTTTTCAGAAAGGGTTGGATTCTAGAAGTATTCTAAAAGCAGCAGTTTGATTCTCTGTACACACTTTTAAAAAGCACTTCAAACTAGATTCCTTCTCCAGGTCTAGGACTGGCATTTGCTAGGACCATTCTCCAGGAGTTCCTGGACCCCCAGCCTTTCACCTGTGTTGTTGGAGGAGTGGATTGGAAAAGTGGCTGAGGGATTGGGTGTTTTGGTGGGGAGAAAGAGCATGAGTTTGGTCTTGTTTGGATTCAGTATGAGGTTAGTGTTAGTTAGCCAAGATTCTACTTCTAGGAAGGATTGTTGTGTTATAGCCTGTAGTTGTGTTAGAGAGGGGGTGGAGCATATCAGGGTAGGGTCATCTGCATATTGGATGACAGAGGCTAGAGATGTGGATTTATGGAGTTGATTTGTGAGGATGGTAAAAGTAGGCGGCCTAATATGGAGCCTTGTGGAACTCCTAATGTTAACAGGGAGCAAAGAAGATAGCTCCTGTTGCCATCTAACAGCCTGCTGGCATTTGGTTAGATAGCTGTGGAACCAAGCTAGGGAAGAATGACTGAGATGTAATGTGGCCAGTTCTGACAGCAGTTGTTGGTGTGAAACTGTGTTGAATGCCTTTGAGAGATCTAGAAAGATGAATGAGACATATTTATTTTGATTTCTGCGTTCATTTATTGTGTTAGTAAAACTGAGGAGAATGGTTGTGGTGCTGTGGTGGGGGTGAAAACCATGTTGTGTGTTTGACAGGAGGTTATTGGAGAGAAGGTAGTTTAGAAGCCGGGAGTGAATACATTTTTTTTACTATTTTGGAGAGAGGTGAAAGAATGGCAATGGGCCTGTAATTAGTAAGCTCGGTAGAGTTGCCACCTTTGTGCAGTGGGGTGATATAGGAGACTTTCCAGATTAGTGGGACATGGTTCTCTGAGACAGAGCAGTTGATGAGGATAGAAATGGGGTAGGTTACAACTTCGGAGGCAGCTTTGAGGAATTCTGATGGGAGGTTGCCAGCAGCTAGGCTGGTGGGCTTGAGCTTACTGAGTAGTGTTTTTTATGGTATGGGTTGGGACACCTTCATTGTTGGCTACCGGGATTATAGTAGTGATGTTTTGGTCATAGTCAATAAGTGAGTGAATTGTGTTTATGAAAAAGGAATCGAATTGTGTTGCAATGTTATCATTTGATGGGGGTGTGGTAGGATTGGGGGTGGACGTACTACCAGGTTGCAGGAGTTTGTTTATAGTGGCCCAGAAATTTTGGGGGTTGTTTTTGTTTCTTTGCTGTGCAGTGATATAGTAGGCTTTTTTGTCAGCTTTTATCTGCTTTATTCCCTAAATTGTTTGAAAAGTAGCTGGCTTTTGTTAGTTAGCCAGTGTTCCCATGCCTTGTCCCTTTCTTTTAGTAGGTCTTTGGTGTTGTTTCTATGCCAGGGTGTGAGGTGATGTTTTATTCTAGCTATTCTGCAGGGGGGCAGGCTGTTTAGGATGTTGAGGAAGGTGGTGTTAAAGTGTTGAACAGCATCATCTAGTGGTAGTGTTTTGAGGGGGGACTAGTTAATTTGTTGGAAGAGGGAGTTGAAAATGTGGGTATTACATTTTTTCTTGTTGCGGATTAGCCTATAGACTGCTTGTCTAGGTGGACTAAGATTGTTTCTGATTAGGTATGTGGGTTGGTGGTCACTTATGGTACTGGAGAGGCATCCTGCTAGAAGGGGTGTGTTATTTTTATTTGTGAGAGTCCAATCCAGGATGGATTGTCTGTTGGAGGTTTTGTCTATTCTTGTGGGGTTTTGTATGAGCTGGGAGAAACCATATAGGTTTATGAAATTAGATGGATTATTGGAATTATAGTCAGTGTTGAGGTCACCCATAATTATGGTTTCTTGGTGGAAGGTTGTGGATAGCCAGTGAAGTATGTCTTCAACTGTGCTAGTGTTATCTTCTGGAGGGATATAGATAGCCACTATGACTAGTGTTTTGTTCTTGTTGATATTCAGTTTGGTGATGAGTAATTCTGCATTGTTAGATGTGGGAAGTGTAGTGTTAACTTCTAGGGCTAGATTTTGTTTAAGCATTATTGCTACACCTCCTCCGCATTTATGTTGACGATCAAGTCTATATATGTTGAACCCTGGGGGAAGTATTTCATTGTTTTTGATATCTGGCTTAAGCCAAGTTTCAGTCAAAATGGTTATGTCAGGGGAATGTAAGTCAATTAGTGCATGGAGGTCATGGATTTTGTTTCGTATACTTCTTAAATTTATATTCAGGAACAGCAGGGAGTGTTGTTTGGCGTGAAGGGGTATGGTGGAGTTGACTGAGGTGTAAGTGGTAGTTTGTTTATTGGTAGTCTTGGGGCCAGGGTTGGGTTGGATGTCACCACTGAGTTTTAGTTTTGATAATATATGAAATAAAGTTGTTATAAGTTTGCTTAGTTGTTTGTGGTTTCTAAATAGTGGTTTATTTTTGTGTCTGGTTTGATGGTATTTAAGTGGGAGGTAGTCTATTTCTGTGTTGTTGTAGAGGCTGGGTGAAATTTGGGAGTTGTAGTGGTGGGTTATGGGCAGTGGAGAGTTGGTGGAGTGGTCATAGTAGATGGGGGTGTAGAAGTTAGTTAAATATAAAGAAGGGCTATTGTGAATAGGTTGGATGTGTGGAGAGATAAGGTAGTAAATAACATTTGTTTTAGTGGATGTAATGATGTGTGTTTTAGTGACTGTAACATTGTGTGCTTTATTAGTGTGTTGAGGTTGTTAGAGTGGGACTAACAGCGTGTGGTTAGTGTGTGCTGTGAGATGTTGGAGGGGGAGGTGATAGTTGTGAGTTTGTGGGTATGTGGTAGAGCAGGAATTAAATCAGATAGGAGGGTGACTATGTGGGAAGTTAGAGCAGCTGAATGGGTAGGTGGATATGTGTTGTATTGCAATGGTGGGGGAGGGGGGTATAGTGGAGATTGGCCTGTTTTGATTACAGGGTGTGACAGCTGTTAGTTGTGTATGAAATAAGAGGGGTGTTTGTATTGATAGCATCAATGTATTGATAGCATTTTGTAATGGTAAAAAGGGTAGGGACCCATAAAAAGTTAATATATGTTTGCTAATGAATGGATGTTGATTAGAATTAGTGTGGAAATGTGGGCTACTTTATCATTCAAAATTGTACAGGTGGTGATTGGTGGACACGTGAGTGGGAGTGGTTAGATTTAGATAAATTTGAGTGATTTAGGGGTGGGAGGGAATGGGGGCAGTATAGGGGAGCGATGTGAAGCCCGATGGTAGTGAGGGCAGAACGGAGTGGGCAGAGCCAAGTTCTATAACTGCACAGCAAGGAACAGTCACTTAGACTACCAGGTACTGTGAAAAGTATCTATGAAGCTGACAGTTTTGTAGACTAGGAAGTCTTAGGAGAAATAGAACCCTTATGCCAGGAGTGAGTATGGAGTGGAAGAAATATGGACAAGTGTACTGGGAAGGAGAAGACTGAGTAAAACAATGACTCCAAACTAGAAAGTATTGGATATAGAGAGATCTCTGTTGGGGGTGAGGGTTACCAGTAGTGTGCACTCCCTGAATACATTCTAATGAAATTTACAGTCATAGAAGGTTTAAATCATTAACATACACTGTAATGTTCCTGTACTTTAAGTAAACCAGCCACAGACTTTTGCAGATGCAGCTTGCTGGTGGAGAACAGCTATAGGGATGCCTCACAGTGTTTGTATTAGCTGATAAATGGAGGCCACACTGCTGGAAGATTGCAAATCAGCAGGCAGAACAGGCTAGAATAGTCACTGGCATTGGAAGCGACACCAGCATCGGCACCGGCTTCCTTAGTTTCCATGTCGGTGCTGACACCTCCTGCTGCTCCACAGGTTATAACTTCTTCAGTGCCAAAGACTGAAATTTTCTATGCATTCAGGATGAGATATTCCCCATCTATTGACCCCTTCCTGGGTCAGCTTCCTAGCCCTTTTACAGAAAGCAGTACAAAA
Source organism: Protopterus annectens (assembly GCF_019279795.1). Classification (NCBI taxonomy): domain Eukaryota; kingdom Metazoa; phylum Chordata; order Ceratodontiformes; family Protopteridae; genus Protopterus; species Protopterus annectens. The sequence continues at coordinate 331,406,148 of NC_056751.1, read as the reverse complement.
GAAGCACCTTGGAAGAAACGCCACACTGCTAATGAGTTAAATCATTTAATTCTACACAGAAACGAATTACAGTCAGACAATAAACCACATGAATGCTTAAAACGTTTAAATAGTGTTTTCGTCACCTAAAAGACTTCTTCAGATGAATGCATACAATTTAATTGTGCCTCCATTTATATTCATACAAATCAACCCTAACCAATCACAAACCACACCTTATTAAGAAATAAATGTTTAAAACAGTGTTGCTAAAACATACTTATATAAAATGCAGATAAATAGTTACCACATTCCAGTATCATTTAAAAAAATAAATACTGTGAAATAATAAAATTCACTCCATAAAATTATTGCACAGATGTTTAAAATGGGATAAAAATATAATTAAAATAAAAGACTACAGGAACATACACATTGCTACAGTTTGTTTATCCACCTAGGTTCCATTTGCCATCTAGCGGATAAATAAAATATTGCACCCCAAATTACAGATGTGAAGGTGTTCAATCTCGATGTTTATTCTTACACATGGGTACGGATGGAGCCGAGCCATCGGCTCTGAGTCGGCCGCTTTACTAGCTAAAGATCTCAGAGTAGCTCGAGGCCGAGCCCCTATCTCATGATGATCTCTGCCCTACCCCAGATCTAGTTTGCTGCTGCAACTGATCGCAAGGTCGCTGGAGAGCTCAGGCCAGTAGAATTTTCTTAGTAAGTTTTTGACAAACTTTATGCTATATTTCTTTAGATAACTGAAGTAGTTTGTTGTATTTTCTAGTTCTTATAACTGTTAGGCGAGTTAGCCTTTAGAATCCTTTTAATTTAAGATTCCTTGTTTATTACAGAGCGGTTGCTCTTAGGCCTTGGCTGTTTTTTTGGTTACCCCTATCCTTTATACATTTATTTATATATATATATATATATATATATATATATATATATATATATATATATATATATGTATGTATGTATGTAGTGTGCTAGTTAGGTGTGTTTGCTAGTTAGAACATACATTTATATTCTTAGTTGTACAGGGATCTGACAGTAGAGGCTTGTTGAAGCCATATTTTCAAGAGACCTTGGATAAGGCAGACCAGACCTCCAAGTCATCGAAGGGGTCGAAATCTTCAAAGGCGTCCTTGGAGCCCAGGACATCGACTCCAAGCCTTTCTGTGAAGGTGCGGTCGCAGGCTCCACAGTCTTTGGAGCCGTGCACCGAGCAGGTGTTTTGGAGCCGGTCCCCAGTCTTGGAACCGGTCTCTGAAACTCTGAAGTCACCCATCCTTCAATCGGTGATGTCTTTGGTTCCTTCGACCCATTCTTTGAGGACCCTTTCCGATGTGCATGTGGACCGGGTGGTGCAGAGGCTTCTGGAGAACCCGGCAGTGGCTAAATTGCTATCGACTTCGACCCAACAGGGTTTGAGTCCTGAGACCATCCCACTGGCTTTGACTACTCCTCCACCGAGCCGAGCAGGCCCTTCAGAGCTGGAGGAGGAGGATCTGATGATTGTGGAGCCTTTGGAGCCAAGGCCTGTTCCAGTGCCTTCGGCTCCATCAACCCTGACTTCTTCGGTTCCATTGGAAGAGTCTCGGAGTCGACACTCTCGTCGGTTCTGGGGGGAGAGTCGAACCAATGCGTCGGTTCTGACCCTTCCTCTCGGGGCTTTGGCGCAAATGAGCTTGGCTCTGTCCACTGGTTCAGAGCCCACTGTCTTGGCACTGGGGAAGTTGCCATCTTCTTTGGAACCGGCAGCTTCCTCGGGTCGGAGCAGTGGTGCCTTCAATGCCATGAGGAGGGTTATGTCAGCTAAGACACACACATCATCAGGTCCTTCCTCCCCTAAAGTGCTGCATTCTGCCTCTACATCGCAGGTCCCTATGAAGCGTCGAGACCTGGAGCCCCAGGTAACCCCATTGGTTGACCCTTGCTCTACTGAGACCTCACCAGAAGCCCCCACTGATGAGGTTCCCAGGAAGTGATTATGCAAGAGGAGGCATTTAGATTCCTGTCAGGAATCTTTTATATCAGACACCAACTTAGAGGAATTGGAAGGGTCCCCATGGTCCCCCTCGGAGGATATCTCCTTTGCGGATATCCTGGAAGTACTAAAGCAGAGGGGTGACTGTCAGTCCGTTTGCCCTACTGAGGATGAGTTGGTGCTCCTGAAGGCCTTTGGGTCTCAACCTTCAACCTCCTGGGTGACTCTGCCCTTTGAAGAGTTGATGGAATTGGTCACTTGAAGGGTGTGGTAGTCTCCTGATTCTATGGAACTGGTCCCACAGAAGCCCAGCAAATTTATCACCTCCCCCAAGACAAGATGTTCCTCACTAAGGGAGTCCCTGTTTATGCCATGGTGGTGGCGGCCACCAAGAAAGAGATGTCAGAAACCTCTTCCACTGTCCATCCTCCTAATAGGGATTCTAGGACAATGGACAAGATATGGGAAACGCATCTTTAGTTCTGCGACCTTTGCCATGCAATCGCTTAACTATTTGACTCATTTCACCCGTCTTCAAAGAGATCTCCTGAAAGAGCTTTGAGATGCTCTGCAGGGTAATACAGATGGAGCTGTCTCTGACAAAGTGACAGCACAGCTTAATACCCTTAACTCCATTGTGAACGTGTCCATGAGGCTCATTTCCTATGCAGCCGATGGTTCGAGTCAGGCAGCGGGTTCAGAGATAGCTCTTCGGAGACAGTCCTGGATGCGCTTATGCTCCTTTGTGGAAGCCTTCATGTCTTCCTTTGTCAACACCCCATTTGATGTCTCTTCTCTATTTGGGCCCAAAGTCAAGGAGACTCTCACTAGGTGTGAGCAGGAGGGAAAGACTCTATCTGCTATAGGAGTCCATTTTTCCACCCCTACCAGACCATACCCCAAAGGGCAGAAAGGTGGAAAAATGTGGTTCCGAAAGTCCCAAGGAGCTTTCCAGAATACATGTAGTAAACCCCCCTCCAGGGGCAGAGGAGGGGGGCAATAATGGACAATGATGCCCTGGTGGCAGAGGGGATCCGCAGAACCCGAGCGACAGGGATCAGTTTCTTGGTAAGCCCTATCAGCGCTCCTTAAAGGAGGCCCGACTGTCCTGCTCTGGAGACAGTCGGGGGTCACTTGGCTTTGTATCCAGATGCCTAGCTAGGAATTACAACAGATTCTTGGATAAAAATCATTGTTACCAGAGGATACATCATCCCATTTCTAGAAAAATCCACCTGTTGGCAAAAAAATCCCAGGTGTTCCACCCAGTCTCAGGGATCAAGCAGCCATAGAAATCCAGAGGTTGCATGAAAAGAGAGTCATCCAGTCAGTCCCAGCAGACCAGATGGGATCCGAAACTTACTCCAGATTCTTTTTAGTTCCAAAAAAGACAGGGGACTGGAGGCCTATTTTGGATCTCAGCAGACTCAACACATTTGTAAAGAAAGAGAAGTTCCGGATGGTCACGCTTCAGTCTATGCTCCCATTCCTCGGAGTAGTTAATTGGATGTTCTCTGTAGATCTCAAGGATGCGTACTACCACATCAAAATGACCAGGCCATCCAGGAATAATCTGCATTTCTGGCTGGGAGCCAGTCACTACCAATTCCGAGCACTGCCCTTTGGACTCACAACAGCCCCCAGAGTGTTTACCAAATGCATGGCAGTGGTTACGGCTCACTTGAGGCATCGAGGATTCTGAGTGTTTCCATATCTGGATGACTGGCTGCTTACTGCCGCCTCCAGGCATCAAATAATTCTGTCCAGGTATCACACTCTCAATCTCTGCTCTCAGTTAGGCATCACTAGCAATTTCAAAAAGTCTGTGTTGTCGCCATCACAGCATATCTCCTTTATCGAAGCTGAACTAGACACTACCTCCGCCACAACAAGATTGCCTCTGGACAGAATAGCCACTCTCTGAAATCACGTCTCAGATATTCTGCTGAGAAGAAAGGTACCAGCCCATCAAGCATTGAAACTCCTAGGCACCATGGCAGCTACACTCATAGTAGTTCCTCTGGGATGTATGCAGGATTCTTCAGTGGTTACTGTTCACCCAGTGGTCATTCCAACAACTTCCCATGTCATTCTTAGTCAAGATTACGGACTCTTGCAAGAAGGATCTTAGCTGGTGGTTGACCAGCCAACAAGTTACAGTGGGCCGACCATTTGTTCTCCCCCCGCCATCAGCCACGGTGACCATGGATGCTTCTCTGATAGGGTGGGGGGGGCTTTTTCAGGGAAGAACAGCCCAAGGCACCTGGTTGGAAACAGAGTCACAGTTGCACATCAAAGTTCTAGAGCTGAGAGCGGTGCTTTTGGTATTGCAGCACTTCCACAACTCTCTGCCTCTAGGGACAATTGCGATACAGACAGACAACATGTTGGTAGTCTGGTACATCAACAAGCAAGGGGGAACCAAGTTTTATCCCCTGTGTCGAGAGTCCTTGAGAATTTGGCAGTGGGCTGTGTCCACCGGGCGCTTTCTGATAGCAATGCATATCCCAGGGAAATCCAACGTGATAGTGGACAAATTGAGCAGAGCCATTCTGCTACCACACGAGTGGTCTCCCAAAAACAAAGTTGCGGATAAGATTTTCCACAGATGGGGCCAGCCTTGCTGTGACCTGTTTGCATCCCCTATGAATACCAAATGCAGAAGCTACTTTGCTCTGAATCCCCCACCAGGGGACAGCCCAAGAGACTTGCTAGTACATGATTGGCCCCCCAGGACTCCTGTATGCCTTTCCACCTATAACCCTGATTCCAAAATTCTTGCAGAAAGTCAAAATACTGGAAAGGACTGTAATCTTAATAGCCCCTTTTTGGCCTCTTCAGATTTGGTTCCCCTGCCTTTGACTCTATCAACTGGAGGAACCTTGGATTCTGGACGCAGTTCCAGACCTATTGACACATTCGTCAAGGGCCCTCCATCCCTCCCTTCTTTCCATCAGACTGACAGCTTGGCTGCTCCGATTCCCTTCCTGGCCAGGTCACACGATTTTTCTTCGGAGGTACAGCACATTCTTGTATCTCCGCATAAGGCTTCCACCAGAAAGTTGTATGCTAGTAAATGGAAGTGATTTGCTTTTTGGGCCTCTCAGAATAACATTGATCCTTATGTTGCCCCAATTACTAGTATTCCTCTCTAAGCTTTTTTAGAAGGTGCTGCAGCTGCCACTATTAGAGTCCAGTTGGCTGCCATCTCGAATTTTCACCTCAGAGCTGAAGGTTCTAACTTAATGTTTCACAGATTATGTCGGGCCTTCCTTAAGAGCACCATTAATTTTAGGCCACCTGTTAGACAGCCCTTTACTCCCTGGAATCTAAATGTTGTGCTGTCACGTTATTCTTCCCCCCTTTGAATCCGCATCATCCTGTCAGTTGAAGTTTCTTTCCTGGAAGTCTATTTTCTTGGTGGCCATTACTTCAGCACACAAGGTATCTGAGCTTCAAGCCCTTTCTGTCAAACCACCGTATTTGGTGTTCCATCCAGACAGGGTATCACTGAGGACTAATCCTTCTTTTTTGCCAAAAGTGTGTTCTGAGACCAATCTGAATCAAACTTTTGAACTTCCAACCTTTTTCAGCAATCATTCTAATTAGTTGGAATACATGTTGCATAAACTTGATGTCCACAGACAATTGAGATTCTATTTGGACAGGACAAAGGAATTTAGAAGATCTGACCCAACGTTTTCTATCTTATGCTGACGCCAAGAAAGGATTACCAGTTTCTAAAGTTACCCTTTCCAAGTGGTTAACTTGACTGCATCAAACTTATCTACTCTTCAGCGAACCAAACATTAGAACATGGTGTGAAGGCCCATTCAACCAGAGCTGTCTCCATGTCTTCGGCTTATACAGCTCGTTTACCTTTGGATACTATATGTGCAGCTGCCACTTGGTCTAAGCCTCATACCTTTATCACTCATTACAAAGAGGACAGGGCCTCCAGGTACAGGGCTTCCTTTGATTCTACTGTCCTCAGGAATATACTCCCGTGAGCCACCCAGGATTAGGGTGCTTGGGACGCTACCCATGTGTAAGAATAAACGGCAAGATTGAACAACTTCACATAAAGAAGTTATGTACTTACCATAACGTTCCATGTGAGTTGTTCATCTCGCCTTTATTCTTACATTCCCACCCACGTTCCCCAGCCAGGGTCTCGAAGAACGGGTAGACTTGGGATCTGGTAGTCTTGTTCAGGGATTTCTTACTCCGGCTGGAGTATTTGATGAGTTATACTTGCTCATGCTGAGTTCAGCAAACTAGATCTGGGGTGGGACAGAGAGCATCATGAGATAGGGGCCTGGCCTTGAGCTACTCTGAGATCTTTAGCTAGTAAAGCGGCCGACTCGGAGCTGATGGCTCGGCTCCATACCCATGTGTAAGAATAAAGGTGGGATGAACAACTTACATGGAATATTATGGTAAGTACATAACTTCTGTTTTTGCTGCTCTTAGTTTTAATACTGAGGCCAGTGATACTGCCTAATTTAAACCCGGGGGCTTTGTGGCATCTAAGGTTAGCTGCCAAAATAATTCCCTGTATTCTAACCTAGCCTCACACAAACCCCCTCTTATGTCCTTTGGTACCACTTCTACCACAAAGAAGTGGAAGCTGGCATCCTGACATTAGGTGATGAAAATGCTATTTAAAATTTTGAACTGTTCATGTGGTTTATTGTCTGACTGTACTTCATTTCTGTGTGGAATTAATGGATTTAACTCAGTAGGAGCATGGTGTTTCTTCCAAGGTGCTCCTTTTGTACTGATTTTTGGTCGTTTTTTTTGGGTGAACACTTTATTTCCTGTTTTTTCTTCCCATTTACAGAAAGTCCAGACTCTCCCTCCAGACTGTATGTTCGCTCCTCCAGGAGTTGTTCTGAAGTAGACATAGTGAGATTGGTGGATCAGCTTCTGACAGCTAGGGGTCTTCCTCCTTCTTCTCAGCCCCCTCTCCCATCTGGAGCAGGGGAGTATTCCCCCAGTACTCCAACTTGTATCCCTCCTCTGACCTCAACGGAGGCATTATAGTTGTCAACTCAGACCACTGAGTTTCCTATGGCCCCGGCACCGACAACATCCCTATCTTCGGTTCTGGGCACATCTCTGACCCCCTCTGTACCTTTGGAACTGACAGGTCCACGGGATCACATGCCTCCACTGTCGGGTCCAGGGGGGGGTTTGAGTCGACTCCTATTTTTTATTCAAAGTCGTCCTTACCTCTTTGAACTACAACAGCTGGGGGACTTTCCTCGTCTGCAGATTTAGAGGTGGGTCTCTCAGGGCAGGGTGTGACCCTGGTTCTGGGCTCCCATCCCTCTTCAAGGGGGCCTGTCTTTCAGGCTGTGGAGAGGGCTTTGGCCACCGCAAGTTCCTAGGTGACTGCTGTGTTACTGGGTCTCACTCCATGACCTCTGCTTACCCAGGGCTTCCACCAACCACCATGCCAGGACAGCAAGCTCCAAGGATGCAAGAAATTCTGACTAAGGATCACCTTTCTTCCAAGTCCTCTTCAGATATTCTCACTGAAGAGTCCCCTTGGAAAAAGCTGTGTAAGAAGAAACACCTGGACTCCCTTCAAGAGTCTGTCACCGATGACATGGATTTCAATGATGGTGAATGTTCCCCTGGTCACCCCGGAAGACATCTCCTTTGGAGACATTCTAGACATCCTTAAACTGAGGGTAACTGGAAGCCCAAAGACCCTGCCTCTGAGGAGTCTGTGTACTTGCAAGCCTTCAGAGCTTGTCCATCTACTTCTTGTTGACTCCTCTCGCTGACAATCTCATTAAGTTGATCACTCAGCAGGATTAGAAGGTCCTTGATTCCATAGAACCAATTTTACGGAGACTAGATAAAATAATTTCTGCTCCTGAGGACCACCAGCAGTGGATGAAAGGATTAGCAGTAGATGCCATGGTGGTGGTGGCTGCCACTATAAAGGAACTAGCCATGGAATGTTCCTCTGTTCATCTCCCTAACTGGGAGTCTGGGTGATGGACAAATTTGGAAAGCGGATTTATACATGATCGACCTTCACCCTTAGGTCCTTGAATTTCATGGCACATTTCACTAGGCTCCAGAGGGATCTAATCAAGGAGCTATCAGCTGCCCTATCAGGAGCTGTATCTGAGGGGGAGGGTCCAAGAAAAAGTGGCCTCCCAGTTAGCTATCCTGGAGTCTAGTTCTAATTCGTTGATGAGGTTCATTGCACGTGCAGCTGAAGAGGCAATCAGGTTAGCCAGTTCAGGTGTTGCAATTCGATGACACACTTGGATGCACCTGTGTGAGTTTACAGAGCCCTTCAAGTCTTCTTTCATCAATGCTCCTTTTGACAGATCTTCTTTTTTTGGCCCCAAAGTCAAAGAAACTCTAGCCATGTGTGAGAAAAATGGAAAGACCCTGTCTACAGTGGGCATATATTTTTCTGCTCCTCAACGATCCTATTCTAGGAATCAGAGGTAAGTAGAAGAGATTTTCAGTCTGAGCTTGTGATAATGGTCTCGACCATTTTTCAGCTCATATGGAAAAAGTAGAATTTCTGGCCATCCTTTTAGCTGAAGGAGCTTTCGCCTCCACAGATAGTTATTTTAGCTGCCATCTGTAATTTCCATAATGACTTTGGAGACCTCCCTTTAATTTTATATAGACTATGTAAGGTCTTCTTCAAGGGAACTATACAACTAAAGCCTCCATTTAAAGACCCTCTACCCCAGTGGGACCTGACTGTTGTTCTGAAATCACTGGTATTTACCCCCTTTGAACCAGTGGTTACATGCAGCTTAAATTTTCTTTCTTGGAAAATACTCCTCCTCATAGCTATAACCTCTGCAAGAAGAGTGTCTGAATTGCAGGCCTTATGTTCAAAAAAACCCCCTTAGTTAATTTTCTGTAAGGATAGAGTTACAGTCAGAACCAATCCATCCTTTCTTCTGAAGGTGGTCTCAGAGTCCAACATTAATCAAGCCATAGACATGCCTGTTTTCTTTCCCAGTTTTTCCAACAAAGGAGAATATTGCCTACACTTATTGGATGTTCACAGAGAATTACACTTCTACCTTAGCAGAACTAAAGAATTTAGGAAATCAGAACAGTCTGTATCCTTTTCTGGCACAACTTTAGGAAATTCTGTTTCTAAGATTACCTTGTCAAAATGTTTAAGAGATTGTATTACTTACATTTGTAATAGAAAGAATCTCAAGTTACCCCTGCCAGTGAAGGCACATTCCATCAAGTCAAGGGCCACTTCAGCTGTATTCCATTCTAAGGCTTCTGTGAGTGAAATATGCGCAGCAGCAATGTGGGCTACTTCACATACTTTTATTACTCATTACAAATTGGGTTTGGTCTCAAGGGGAAGAGCCTTCTTTGGTTCTATGGTTCTCAAGAATTTCCTTCCATAGGGCTACCCAGGATCTAAAATAGCTGGGTACTCTGTCCCAGCTGTCAAGAATAGATGAAGACTGACAACATCAGATAATGCTCTTACCATAACGTTCCATCTGTGTTGTTGATCTTAATCTGTTCTTGGTATCCCACCCTCCTTTCCTCTCCTGTGAATTCCTAGAGGAGTGAACCTTTGTCCTGGGTGTCTTGTTAGGCTGTACCTTGGACATGGCATCTTCATTTAGTTTCTTCCTATTTTTTCTATAACTCTGCAAACTCAGTCTGAGGTAATGTAGAAAGGGGCATTGTGATTAGACTCTTAGTTCGAGAGTTTTTGGCTGGCGCTAGCTTTGTAACGGCCGGACCGGTTCCTAGAATCGGAACCGTAACCCAACTGCCAAGAATAGATGAAGATCGACAACACAACTGGAATGTTATTGTAAAACCATAACTTCTTTTTATACAATTGTACTTTCCTGTCTTTCAGGAGTATAGGAAGATGTTCATAGGTGCTGCAGCTTTCCTGCTTTAAAGGTTGCTTTTGCACATTTATCAAAACCAAATGATATTCTTATATCATCTGAAAAAGTTTTGACTACTTGCAGTTGTGCTTTCAGTTCCCCATCTGATGAACTATACAGTTTTCAATCATTGACACAGAAGATGAGAAGTCTTTACTCTTTGGGTTAAGGGCAAGGCAAAAGAGTAGTGGTGACAGAGAGTCACCCTGGAATGTTTATCCTTGGAATAATAATTTGTCCTTTATCATGGTTTAACTGCAAAGTGGTTTGCCACTGTTTCATGGTCACTGTGATGTAGTTTATCAGTGTAGGGTGTATCTTATATATTTTTAAGCACTCTTTTATCCATGAATGTGGGATACTGTCAATTGTTTTTTTTTGTAGTCTATCCATGGCATACTTCCCCTTTCACAGTTCTCCACTATGACTTTATTTAAGAAGAAATGGTCCTTTCTTCCACATGACTTTCTTTTATTACCCTTTTGTTCCATTGCCATAATTGTTTTCTTCTAAATGACTATAAACTCTGCATCAATTCCAGTGTATAGTTTTATACTCGTCAGAAGGCAAGTTATTAATCTATAACTTTTAGGGTAGCTTGCAGATTCACTCTTAAGTAGGAGCATTGTTTTTCCTGTTGTTAGCTAGGCTGGTGTCTGTTTGGGGTGCGCATATAAATAGTTCTTAGTCGTGGCTAAATCTTCATGCAAAGATGTTAGTACTTTTAGCCAGAAGTTAGGTACTGCATCTGGGCCTGGGGTTTTCCAATTTCAGTCTCTCTGATCATTACTTCATCCCATTTCATATCCTGTAGATTTGAACTTATTATTTCTTTTACTTCATCTATCCATTTAGCATCTTTACGTTCCACAGGATCTTCATAAGTAGTTCTCTAAAATGTATCTATTTCTTATTTTTTGGTGGTCTTTCAATTCCTTTTACCTTGTTTCTCAGTTCTCTGTAAAACTTTTTTGAGTCCTCAGTAAATTGCTTATTTTGTACTTGTTCTTTATATTTATCTGTGTATCTTCTAAGTTTTTCTACCTGTGGTCATATTTTTAGTTTATTATTTGTGATACTGCATGATAAATCCTGATCCATTATAATACTGTGCATTGCTTTTATCATGCCTATCTTTTTGAGTATTTTTGTTAATCTGTTCCCTTTTCTATACTCTTCTAACTGTGACACTTCTGGTCTTAATTATTTTATAGTTTTCTCTATTCGATACTTCCATGATGACATTTGATTTCTCCCCAGCCTTTCCTCTACTACCCTGTGTTCTTGTGGTAGGACTTTATCTGTTATTAATTTGGCTGTACAGTAATGTATCCTGTTTATTTCTGTTGTATTACATGAATCTCTATGGACATTCCTAATTACTATGTTCATTTGTTTCATTAAACTTCTAACTTTTTGGGTTTTATTGACCTTCTGCAGTCTATTTCTTTCATTGATCTTAATATGTCAAGCCATCTCTATTAAATCAAGTAGCTTTTCTCTTAGATCATTTTCTTCTAAACTGAAGGCACATTATTTGTTTGCCATTTCCTGCGGGCATTCTATAGAAAGTTCCAGAGCTTCTTCCTGTGCCATGTTCTCTTCAGTTTCACCCTGTGTCATCCGTTGCACTTTCATATAGGAACTCACTAGCCTATCACTCCACGGCATTGACTGTGTCAGAGTTGCCACAGTTTCCTGTTCTTTCCCTTGCTGTATAGCTCCAACTGAACCTTTACTCTGGTTTATGGGAGGCTCCAAAATATCTTCATATGTCAACTGACTAGATGCTTACTGTTGCATTGGTTTCTCCTTAATTTGGGTGTCCATTGCTCTATACTGTTGTGTTGTTATCCAAGTTAAATTTTTTATACTAAATCCTTCACTTTGCACATAATCTATAACCTTAGTTTTTTATTTCTTTAACTTCTCCATTACTAATCCTCTTTTCTACTTTTCCTCTTTGTTTTCTTATTTTTTGTATTGTAAAATTTCCATATCTGGATGCCTTTGTCTATATTTCTCTTCAAATATCTTTAGTGCTGCTCTTTTTGTATTGAATAGTTTTGCTTTCTCCTTTGCATAAATATTGCACCATATTAAATCCCTTTTTCTTTCCCATTTCCATATTTCTTCTTCAGATATCTACTGCTCCTCTTGTTTTTCCTTACTTTGGGGACTAGTTGTTTCATCATGCTGTAATATGACCTCTGTTAGATTTTCTACACTGAATCCTTCACTTCACAAGTATTCCATAGCTTCAGCTTCTATTTTTTTAAGTTCTACTTGACTAATTTTCTGTTCTGCATTCCCTGTTTGTGATCTTATTTCTTTTATTGTGAAATTTTCCATATCTGGATGCCTTTGCCTGTATTTCTCTTTGAATATCTTTGGGGCTGTTGTTTGTGTTGATTAATGTAACTTTCTCCTTTGCATAAATATTGCACCATATCACATCTCTCTTTCTTTCCCATGTCCATATTTCTATTTATACCTTTCAAACATCTCTAAATCTTTTTCTTTAAATTTTTGCACTTCCTCATTTGCTTCTTTTTCCAAACAGTGCAAGGTTTCTTGGTCTATGTAGTGTTTTTCACAGATCTGTTGTATAATGGACACACATTTTTATTTGAAACTTCTGACAGTTTTTCTTGTGGAAGTATTTTTCTTTCCTCTAATTTCTCTCTTAATCTTTTTGTATATCTTTTGTCTGGAGATTCTGGGCTTCTTGCATAATAGTAACAATACATAATTTCATTCTTATCCTCAATAGTCCACTATGTTGTCTGTATGATTCTTTTTCGGCCTGTCAGTTTTTGTGATTTTTGTGGACTACTACTTTCTTCTACAACAGGGGGCCATCCTCCCATTGGGCCTGGCCTAGCCCCACTTTAGGTACATTTCCATGTCTTGAAGATTCTCACTGTCATTTTTTCCAGTCCTGGGTACCAGTGTGCCTACCAAGATTGAGCACTTTTTTTTTATCCTGAGAATTGTGCACCCAACTATCTTCTTTATTTTTTAACCTACTTCAGTCCATGATATATGCTATATAAAATGCAGTCTGTATATTAGTGTTGAGATTTTGTGAAAAACAGCATCCACCTCATGAAGGTACTCACCAAGACTTGAGGATGAATTAAATTCCAGCAATACTTCTGTCCTTTTGCTGATTTTATCATCTCTCCATTTGGACCCCTACATCAGTTTGAGACAAGAAATTGATATGAAAGAACTTGAGCAAGAGAGAGTGTATAAATATTTGGGAATTGATGAAGGATCAACAATAAAACATAAACAAATGCGAAAAAAATTCAGTAAGTAATATTTTAGAATATTTAAATTAATCCTGAAAACAGCACTGACATCTAAGAACAAAGTTCAAGCTATAAACCAGTTTGCTCTTCCTGTCCTAACTTACAGATTTGGAGTGATAGACTGGCCCCAAAAGGTGTTGGATAGATTAGACAGGAAAACAAGAAGGATGCTTCATGCTCTTCAAATGATTTATAAAAATCACTGCATACCAAGATTATATATTCCCCATTCAGAAGGAAGTATGGGCCTCCTTGAAAATTATTACATGTATAGATCTGCAATCATGGGACTGTATACATATCTGCTGACCTCACAAAACCCAAACATAGTGAAAGTTTTGAAACATGAGGAGAATAAATCTAAGATGACTTCCCTTCTTAGTCTAGCAAAAGCATATTGGCATCAAGCAGGAATGAGATCCAAACCAGAAGTAGATAAAAATCAGACAACTGAATGTGTCAAAAATAAAAGAAAGAATATAAGGTGAAGGATGAGATGAGAAGGCAAGAAATGTGGAAATTGCATAAATACAGTTGCAAGTGTAGAAAACTCATGGAACAGTCTTATGTTGATCAGGATCGAACACAGGAATGTTTAAGGAAAGGTAAATTCAAACCAATAGATGAAAGGTTAATACTGGCAGCCCAAGATAGTGGACTTAAGTACACGTTGGTTTACCAAGTCCATTGAAGATGTGGGAAAACCAGACAAATGTAGGTTTTCTAAAATAGAATTGGAAACAGTTGCACATCTTGTTGCTGGTTGTGACATACAGCAGAAGGACTGTATGCTGAAAGGCATAGTAATGTGGCAAGACTGTTGCACTGGGGATTGTGCAAACATTATAATATTGAAGTAGCTGAAACACACTGGAAACGTGAGTCACAAAAGCATCATAGAAAATGATGGTCTACATCACATGGAATCACCCATTGCCAACAGTCCAAAAGATAGATGCGAGAAAACCAGATATAGTGGTCCATGAAATGATGATAGAAGCAGCATTGATCATTGAAATCACTACACCCAGTGACTACACTGTCTTGCGTACAGAGAGGCACAAAGTCATAAAATATCAGGATTTGCAGGCAGAAATGAGAGCAGTGTGGAAGAAAGATACCCAGACAGTTATTTTAGTAGTAGGCACAACGGGTTTTATGAAAAAAGAATCTACATTCGTATTTAGATATGTTTCCAATACATATAACTGTACGAATTACAGAAGGAGGCATTCCTGGGCATATTGCGGGTGCTGCAAAGAGCATTTCTGGCTGACATCAAAGACTGAAACAATATTAATTTCATGAACTTTAATCATATGACTTAGGAATGGGGTCCCTTCCCGTCATGGTATTAGCAACCCAAAAGATTTGGAGAAATTAAAAACCATGAATCATCATTGCAATAATCTGAGCTATATTGGTTTACCCCTTCTGTACTGTCCAGCTTCTTAAGTCTTTGGGAGCCTTCCAGGAGCTCTATCTGCCAGAAGAATGAGGCGCTCCATATAAGAGGCAGGTGAAACACTTAAAAGTTTCAGAGTTTGTTTCTGCGAAGTGAATACTTTTCTTGTGGTCCCCGTATTTCCTGTCAGTTGGCTAGAGATTTTCAAGTTACTTGGGGAAAGTCTTTCCCATATATTTGATGCTTCTGTGGAAAACTTGTATTTTTTTATGCAAGGGAAAAATAAATATTGTGATTTATTAAACAAAGAGAGGGCCACTGTCAATTTTACATCATGGAAATGTTATGATAGTGCTTGTATACTGTCTGACTAAAAATCTAAGCCATTCTGAAATTTTATGCATTGGGTAAAGGATGTAGTGCTTGTAGGGTACTTTTAGTATACATAGCTCAGAATCACTGGTTCTCATTTTCCATTCTTACAAACTCTTCTAGGCTATGTTATTTATTTATTTTATTATTTTACATTTAAATAAGTCACTAGTATGAATGATAATAATCACAGGCAGTTAAAAAATGAATAAACAAATAATATCTGACATATATAAAATTATATAATAGTAGGAAAAAAATTTATAAAAAAATCACAATAGTAACAGAATCAGATGTACACTTAATATAACTTATAATACAAAAAATAAATAATAGAAAAAATATGTAAAATAGTATTCAAGGTATTAGAAGACATAAAGATATAGAAAAGTATTTACATCAAACTTGGATAATAAATATTGAAATCCAGAAGGAAAAATAGATTAAAATCAGGGTTAGAGATAGAATTAAGAAAAAACAAAACAGTAAATAGAAGGAGAGAGGAGAAGGAGGGAGGGAGGGTGGGCATTAGAATAGGGATAGGTTTGAACAGAGGAGAGGGCAGTCAGGGAGATAAAGGGAGAAGAAGGGCAGTCTGTTTCAAAAGGAGGGGACATGAGATTTGTTTGCAGAGCCCAGGAGGGGGTTTAGGTAGAGTGTTCAAGAGACAATAAAGACAGAGTCAGTAATAGAAGTAGGCAGGAGAGGCAATAGTCAGAGGAGTGATTTTGAAGCGCAGTGCAAGAGTATGAGTTTTGGTTAAGGGGGAGGGAGCAGTGTTTAGAAAAAGAAGTGGGAGGTGGGTGATAAAAGATCTCTGAGGATAGGAGTGTTTTGAGTGCTATAGGATTTTTGTAGATTGAAGCCAGTGAAGTTGTTAGAGAAGTTTTGCAAGAAAAGAAATATGTAATGTGCAGCAGCAAATCCTGCAGTACTATCAGGCACACAGTAGAAGTTATTAAAGTGCGATCTTGTTCTTACTAGGGTAGTGTGAATTGATCGAAAGATTGGGAAAGGAGTGAGGTGAGACCAGAGTGGTGAAATTTATGAAGGTTGGAATAAGAGGAGAAAGATAGAGAGAGGTAGCATAGGAAGGCATATGTTTGCTTTATAGTTTATTTTAATTCTTTATGTATGTATTGGGTAAATGTTTATGTTTTGTGTGTGCCTAGAAGTGTACAGTTGTTGTCAATCATGTAGACAAGTATTGATAGAAGAGATATAGAAGAGCTGGAGATGATTGTGAGTTAGGGGTTTTGAGAATGGAGTTAAGCAGTAGGTTTAGTGGGTTTAAAAAGGAAAAGGATTGTTTTTACATTTTGAGTATATGGAGGAGTAGAATTTTGGCTTTTTTGCTTCGTTTGAGTTTGGAGTAATAGTTGGAATTGCTTGAGTTCTTGCATGGTAATTGCTTTGTGTTTTGGAATGATAATTGCTGAAAAATGTGGTATGAAGAATTGACTAAGAATAATTTTTTGTGGGTCAGGAAAAGTCTGAGAAGAGAGGAAAGAAGAGATGTCCAGGAGGGTCTAGCTTCGACAGAGTTGAAAAGATAGGAGGAGAACAGGAGGAGGAGGATTGTTTCCTGTTTGAAAGATAGGCAAGATTTTAGGAGGAGGATTTTGAGAGGGTGTCGGCTTGAAGCAATTGAAAGGAGAGGAGTGATAGTGATTTGAAAGATTATTATTTTTATTTTAATTGAAGTTTTATTATGATAAGGAATATTTTTGTGGAGTTTTATGATCAAGCGAAGGAAAGGGAAGCAGAATGAAAGTATGTAGTATTATGAGTTAAGTGGGACATTAGTTGGTGGTGAATGCATTTTTTTATGATTTTTGCATGTGGAGGGAGGAGGGCAATGGGTTTAGTCTTGAGGAGGAGTGTGTCGGGGATCCCTTATTATATGTCCATATAATTCGTGATCTTATGTATATATATCATTTATCCTTCCCTTCTTCCATTCTTCTAAATGGTTATGGTATTTTTAATCTATTGGGATGAAGGCTTAGAAGATGGCTGCTTTTTGGAAGTTGGTGATGGAAGAGTTGGTCTGATGGAGAGTTTGAATACATTTTTGGTGAACATTAGGATGAAGGGCTGTAAGAGATGATAAAGATAATAAAAGGTGGTAAAGTAGTAGGAGGTGAGAGTTGAGTAGAGAGTTGGAAAGAAAGGAAGAGGCTAGTGAGTTAGATATAGTCAGTGAAAAAGGAAAAAAAAGTACAAGGTTTTCAAGGGAAGAAATTTTGTGTGATCCCAAGGGGAGGAGGGTTTGTTTTTGTCAGGGTGAAGAAGTTTGTTCAATGTTGCCCAGAATTTTGGGGATTATGATGATTAGATTGCTGTAGGTTACAATAGTAGTGTTTTTTATCAACAGAGCTTTTTTTAATGTTTTCTTAGGTGTCTAAAAGGTTTGATGATCTGAGGGGTAGTTTTACTGTTTCCATTTTAGCCAGAGTTTGTTTCTGAGTAATACTTTCTGTCTTGTGTCTTTAGACAGCCTGACCTCTTTCTCAGCTTATTCCAGCTCACAAAAAAAGAAGAAACTTGGTAAGGATTCTATTATGGTTCATTCATCTCCTAATAAGGATCTACATTTGGCCATGAAGGGGTTGTGGAAACTGGGGCCAGTGTAGCTAAAGATCAGTCCTTACTTGCAGAGGGTGTAATTGGTGAGAAGGACTTTCAGTACCCTGTCTCTCTTCCTAAGGACAGGGCTGACTCACTGGGCTTTGCAGAATAATTGATTTCTGCTTTTTCTGTGCCAGGGCATCTGTCAGGCAAAAAACAAAAACATTGGTTTCTTTTCCTAACAGGATTTTGCAGTCTGGACAGCAGTCACGGGGGGTGGGGGTACTTCAGAGGATGCTTGATAAGTAATCTTTCACTTCCAAGAAGTCTTACAGGTTATACAAGCTGCTGCAGGTACATAAGTACCTGTTTTTAATGCAAAATCACACCCAGCAGTCATCTCTTTCTCTCTCAATCTGTTGCTGCTAAACACACCCAGTTCCGTCTGAAAAAGATAAGTCGGGGAAAAGAAATACTTTCTTATAGTACTTGAATTGTCAAACCCGTATGCTAAAGTTTTTGCTTGGGAAAATGCAGAAATTAATGAAAAAAGGGGGTCCAACAAGTCACCAA
The DNA here is from genome assembly GCF_019279795.1 of Protopterus annectens. Classification (NCBI taxonomy): domain Eukaryota; kingdom Metazoa; phylum Chordata; order Ceratodontiformes; family Protopteridae; genus Protopterus; species Protopterus annectens. The sequence continues at coordinate 331,388,010 of NC_056751.1, read as the reverse complement.
ACACACTACAAATAAACTGAAGAACTGGTGGCTAGTGTAGTGTGTAGTGCAAGTCTCCAAATCAAAGTAGGACTCCTTGGACTTCATGCGTTCTGCCAGAGCAGAACCTTATAGCAGGCAAACTCAGCAGGACTAGGATTGCCCCTGACAAATAGAAACATCATCCCAAAACCTTCCAAGAACAAATCCATCTCTGGAGAGCACCTCAACTAGATCTGTTTGCCTTCTTTCAGATACAGGCAACTATAGAAATGCTACTCCAGGACTCCTTGGAGACAGGCATAGAAGTCAGATGCTTTTTCTTTCCTATGGAAGTGAGTGTCATGTATGCTTTTCCCCATTTCCACTGATTACCTGGGTTCTTCTAAAGGTCCAAAAGGACTCTCCAAAAATTGTGGTGGTGACTCCCTTTTGACCAAGCTAACAGTATTTCTCCCTTCTTTTCATTCTGGCCAAGGACAGTTAACTCAAGCTTCCCCACAACTCACACAAGACCTTGGGAATTTGTTACACCCCAATCTGGACATTTTTTTTTAGCTAACTGCCTGGATGATAGAATTATAATACTTTTTAGGCACCTTTTTTGTGAGGATGTGGAGAAGTAGTAGTAAAGGAGGTGAGAAAACCTGCTACTGTGAAATTATATATGTTCATGGGTAAATTATTTACTCATTGCTGCCACTCAAAAAAAAAAAAAAACAGAATTATTTTCAGGCCTGGTTGCTTCTGGTCCTTGATTATTTGTGTGTGTTACTGTCCAATGGTTTGTTCTGCTCTTCTGTCAAGGCACATTTGTAAGCCATTTCTGCTTGTTTGCCTTTAGATAGACCCCTTTCTAGCAGTCTTTAAGATAACAATTTTAGAAAGGTATTTTTTATATTCACCCACCTAGAAAATAGGTGGCTCCTTCGGATCTCGCTCTTGTGCTTGAGAAGCTTACTCATTTTGATTTGAACAAGGTCATGAAGCTGATTTGAAGTTCTTAACTTGGAAGAGTGTTTTACATAATTGCTATAACATCCATTGGGTGAGCACCTGAGTTAGAAGCACTTATGGTGAGTCAACCCAACCTCATTTTTCACAAGGACAAATGTTCCTTTTTTTCTCCAAACATCTTTATTAAATTTTCACATATGACAAAGGCAATATTACATTTATATAAATTAAAAACATACAAAATGATACAAATTTAGCTGCAAACACTACTTCACATACACCATTGAAACAACTGTAGTTGTAAACATTATACATCAGTTATAAACCATCCAGTCATTGTCAGTTAAGCATTATATGGTTCATTAAACTCCTGCCTCTTAAACCTTCTTCCTGCTCTGATATACTGTTCGCAACAATTCCCATTTTTTCCTATGTAGTTTGCTCCTTTCCTTTTCTAAAGATCCCAATTCCAGTTGTTTTATCTCTGTTATTATATTCTCTGCTTCTAGTAAAGTTGGTCTAGACCTTGATTTCCATTTTCTAATAATCCCTTTTTTTTGGCAGCCACCATAATTAGACTCAGCAAGGCTTTACTATGTCTAGGCAATTCTGATTCTGTAGCATAACTAAAAAAAAAATCATCTCCCTGGTCAGTCCAATCTGCTCATCCAGCATCTCTAACAGAGCGGTCTGCAGGGAATCCCTAAAGTCTGCCAGCTTATTACACTCCCAAAATATATGTTCCCAGCTACCTTTTTCTTGCCTGTCATACCTCCAACATTAGCTATTCACCTGAGGAAAAATTATTTGGTGTCTACTTGAGGTATAAAAACACCTATGTAAACACTTCCAGGCAAAGATCCTAAATCTTCTAGACTTTGTTGCATATTTGGGATATATATATATATATATGGGTCTACTGCTTTTCATCGAATACCACGTATTCGAAAAAAAGCAGTAGACCACTCAGTTATGTGAAAGTGCACTTTCGCGAACTCAGCTTCTATGAACTGATCGCACTACAGTGGAGGACAGCAGGAAAACATGCTGTGTCCTCCACTGTGGAGCGGTTGTTACGGACCTTAGGGTTAGGGCACGGGTCATGGTAAGGGGATAGCCCTACTAGCTATCCCCTTACCATGACCCTTGCCCTAACCCTAAGGTCAGTGACTACTTCACCACAGTGGAGGACAGGCTATCCTCCACTGTGGTGCAGTAGTCACGGACCTTAGGGTTAGGGCTCAGGTCATGGTAAGGGGATAGCCCTACTAGCTATCCCCTTACCATGACCCACGTCCTAACCCTAAGGTCCATAACTACTGCACTAAAATCAGTAGTAGCCCGTTTGCTGAAGCGGGTTTCGCAAAAGTGCACTTTTGATTAAGTGCACTTTCGCGTAACCCAGGGTCTACTGTGTGAGTTCGGAGAAGTGTATTTTCGAACTTATACAGTAGACCCATATATATATATATATATATATATATATATATATATATATATATATATATATATATATATATATATATATGTACCTCCATTGCCACTTTGTGAATTGCTTATCCATCCTATATGTACCTCCATTGCCACTTTGTGAATTGCTTATCCATCCTCTCTTCCCAATCCTTTGTAAGCTCCTCTGATTATCATGCAATATTTTATATGCTTTACTAGTTATTCCTTTTTTAACAGCAACTTCTGTCCTAGATTCAATTAAAAACTCTACCAGTCCTGGACTTTCATTTAGGAGCCCCCTGTTTCTTTATCTTTTCCTATACTCTGATATCAATCTTTGATAGGGAAGGCAATCTCTAACCTGCAGTCCAGATAAATTCTTGGCCTCTTCCCATTCTATTACCTTTCCCTTTCTAGTTATTTACTCCCAATACCTTTGTTCCTTTGCCAGTTTTCTCCAATAAATTCCAGTCCCCTCTTGCCTATTATCTGTATCCCTGACCACAGTCATCCTTATTGGCAAACTCTCTTTTCTCCATTCTCATGCTGGTTTGGTTCTTAGAATACTCCCTGCTGTTTTATTAATGTAATACTCTGTATGAAGTTGGTTGTTCTCCTTACGAGTCTGCATCCAAAATCCCAAGCTCTTTTTATTTCTTGAGCTTCCTCCCTGTGTTAGCATCATTCATTTCCCCTTTGAATTATAGTTTTCTGTTTGTGCTATGTATAAAAGCCTTAAATGTGTTGCTCTAAAATACCCCCTCAAATTAGGTAATCCTAGTCCACCTTGTTCTGTTGGTAGAATCAGCTTATCCCACTTGACCCTTGCTGTCTTCCCTTCCCAGGTAAAATCCTTCAACTCTTTTTTAATTGCTATCCAGAACTTCTCCTCCAGTTGATAAAAGTATGCCTGACCTGTGTATAAGACTAAAGGAACTAACAAAATTTTAATGGCTTGTACCTTAGTATCCATATCCATATAACAAAACTTCCAGTTTCTCAATTTTTGTACGATCTTCTGTTTAGTCTTTTCCCACATATCCTTAGCTGCCACCACAGAGTCATTTCTAATCCATACTCCTAAATACTTCATTTCATCATGTCCCCATAAATATGGATATTGTTGGACCCGTTCGTGTGTGGGTACATAATTTACTGCTATTGCCTTTGTTTTAGCTTCATTAATTTTGTATCCCAAGATTTGAAACTGCCTTAAAATGTTCCACAGCACTGTAATGCCCCTTTCTGGTTTTGTCATGTATAAAATAATGTCATCTGCAAACAGGACCAGCTTTTCCTGACTACCATACCAGTTATATCTTTGAATTTCTGAGTCCCCTTTTTTCTTTGTAATGATTCTAAATATAATGCAAACAACAAAGGAGAAAGCGGATAACCCTGCCTGTTTCCTCTACTCAACCAGAACTTATTGGAGAGGACCCCACCCACTTCAATTAGTGCCTCCGACTCTTCATATGTTCTTCTAATCAACCTTATAATTGCATCAGGGAAAGCATATGCTTCCATTGCCCTGCTCATGATGTCCCAGTCTACTCTGTCAAATGCTTTCTTTGCATGAAGACCTACCAATAAAAGTGGTACTTTCTTACATTCTGCTTCCCTCTGGATCATCAATGTTCTGTTAATATTGTCAAATGTTTGCCTCCCCTCCACCAAACCACTCTGAACCATATCTATATCAATTTTGGTATCACTTTTGCCATTCATTTAGCCATTATAGACATGGACACTTTATAATCATGGTTTAGTATTGAAATGGGCCTGTATGAAGCTGGATCCAATGGATCTTTAACCTCTTTAGGTATTACCGTTACCACCACCTTCTTCCAGGATGCTGGTACTTCTCCTGCTTTTAAAATACTGTTAAACAAAACCTTCCAGATTGTTATCATTTTTTCCCTCCAAATTTCCAAACTTCCACAGGAATACCATCTGTTCCCAGGAACATTCCTGTAGATTGGTTATACGTAGCCATTTTTATCACATCCCTTCCTATCCTGTTAGTAATTAAGCCTCATCTAGCTCTAACTTTGGCATATTTTATTCTTCCATAAACATCTCCATCTGTATCTTTTCTTGATTCACATATTTATCTGTTTTATACAAATTTTCATAAAATTTCCAAAATATTTCTAATACTTCTACAGAGTCTCTTGTTATCTTTCTCATTATAGGCTCCCTAAGCTTGGTGGCTGCCCTTTCCACTTTCTGTTGCCTGAGTTGTTGTGCTAAAAGTTTTTGTACTCTAGAATTATTATCAAAAAACAGTTGCTTAACAGCAATCTTTCTAAACTTGTACATATTATTGAGGCAATCCCTTATTTTCTGTTTAGCATTCTGCAGTTGCTTCTTTTCTTGTTCTGAAAGATCCTCTATTTTGCAATATAACATTTGTCAATCCCTCTAAATAATTCTTGTTACTGTTTAACCATATCTCCCTTTCTTTTATTTTCAGCCTAGATTTAAACTCCACTTTAATTTTATCCCACTCCTTAGCTATGTTTTCAGAAGATAATTCTATCTTCTCTAGTAGCTCCTGAATTAATTCCACAACCCATTTCTTAAATTCCTATATTTTCAACAAATAGATGTGAAAGCACCAGTGTCTCATTTTTATGTCATTACCTTGCATTTTTATTTTAGTTATTATTGGTGCATGATCTGAAATAGTTATTGTGTGTGTTTCAAGACCTTCAATTAAATGTACATGTTCCTGTGAGATATAAAATCTATCTAGATTAGCCCAGTTTTTGTATCTCGGTGAGTAATATGTAAATTTCACTCCGAAATCCTAGTACTGAATTCACATCTTCCATGCCAAACATTGTCATAAATTTCTTCAACATTCTACCCTCCTTTGTTATATGTTCCCTTCTAGCCCCCCCCCCCTTCACTGTTGCAAACCAAATTCCAGTCTGCACGTATAAGTAATATTCCCTGCTGAAAGCTGATTATTTCTCTCAGGATTTTCTTAAGCAACATTATAGCAGTTGTAGGGGGGATGTAAATACATGCCGGTGTAATCCTCCTCCCTAGCCAGTAGCCCCTTAGTACTATGCATCTTCCATTATTATCTTTTTTTCCTCTTCTATCACTATTGGATTTCCTCTTGCAATTAATATAAGTACTCCTCTTTTCCTTTGCCCCAGATATTCTATAGAATAACCATCCTGAAAACCTTTCTTTATCAAAGTCACATGTTCAGTTCTTTCCGGGTGTGTCTCCTGTAGCATAGCTAGTTGCACTCTACATTTTTTAATATAGTTCACTACTCTTTCTTTTTTATATTTATCTGTAAGACCACATTCAGATTGAAAGACATTAGAAAAAGCATCATTTTCTTGTATCATTATTATTATTATTATTATTACTAACGTTTATGTATAACTGCTCTTTTGCAAAATGTCTAGTTCCAACTTTTATGTTACATGTATATATTGTTCTCCAAGTTGGTCTTTTTTACAGTTGTTTCATGTCATATCTGTTTGTGCTTATGTCACATCTTACACAAGTTTTTGGTTTTTTGAAAGCCCTCAAACAGAACAAACAACCCCCCAAAAAACCCATGAACTTAACAATAACACACAAAACTATGTACATCTTCAAATATTAAAGTTTTTGCTTCCTACTAAGAACATAAGTTCTAAGTTGATAGCTATACAGACAGGCTAAAGTTAACCAAAAAGAAAGGTTAGTCATGCTAAGACACATGGTACAGCCTATGCTATTAGTAAGTGCTATTTAATTTTGTATTTCTTTATAACTCTCCCAGTTGAGAAAACAGTTGAATACATTCAATAAACACTTTCTCCAAGCCATTTCTCTTTATCAAATTGTCTTCTAGTGACCTACAAACCAGACACAAAACTGCTAAATGTACCTTACAGTATTCTTTTTCATTTACATGCTTTGTAATAAACGTGTTACTGGCTAATGCCTAGGGTTTTTATCCAGTCATTTCCCTGTGTAAGCATGGCAAAAAGCACACTGATTTTTTTTGTCATACTCTCCTCAATTTCTTCATTGCAGTGCGTATATTTCTCAAAACTGAACAAAAAAAGAGAGAAGGGTGAACAAGAAAAAACAAAAAAGCATATGTTTATATTAGTATCCCCATTGCATTAAAAAAACTGAGAGAACTTTACTTCAAGTCTAACTGGTTTTGTATTATCTTTATAGCTGTCATACCTGGGGAAAACCCCTGTTTGTTTTCAGGGAACATTATGTCCTAGTCAATGTCTCTGTTCTTTTTTCTTCTTTTCCCTCAGCCAATCCCCTTCCACCAGACTGTCTCCAGTTTCTCTTTATCAGATTGTCTGCATGGAGGCATGAAGACCAGCTGCAGAAATGCTACTTAGTGTACATATTTCCAAGTGCTAGAAAAAAAGCCTTGTAATATTCAGTATTCTTTTTCATTTACTTGCTCTCTGTCTTAAAAAAAGGTCCTTAATCAGTCATTTCCCCATGCAAGAATAGGATATTAATTTGAACTCTGTCATGCCCCCTTAACCAGGCTCCCTTTTCCTTTTTTTTTTTTTTTTTTAATCATTACATTGCAAGAAGAAAAAGAGAAGGGGGGGAATAAAAACAACACATGTTGACAATCTCCATTACACCCAAAAATAGCATGGAAAGAAAGCCATGCAACACAGATACAGTGCTATTAAAAAAAGAAAATGTTTTCTTTACTTACAGTTAACGTTCTCCCCTGTCTAAAGCATTTTCCAAACATTAATGACATGAAGTAGGGTATATATTTTAGAGTCTCCCACTCAGCAAGCAAATTTTGAAGAAATCCGATATTTCCAGATTTTCTTGTGCTGCCGTATTTGACAAATATAATTATTACATTGTAATCCCACATTAAGTTACTGATTTTATCAATGTGGTCCTTCACCCAAATCCTATCTCTGCTTCGTTTCCAACATACTCTCGATTTTTCTAGTCAACTCTCATGCTCCCTTCTTTCTCTCCAACATTTTCCGTTGAAATACTGGAAAAGGTTTCACAGGTGCAGTCTTTCTATGGTCTTTATTACCAGAGGAACAAGAAGCCGAATCTCCTTCTGTTTCACAGCTCAGTTTTTGTTCGACAAACTTTTGTATTTCCTCCTGGGCATGCACTTCATCAAAAAATGATTTTGTCCATCCAGGGAAGACTACCTTGAAGACAGCTGGATACAGTAGTTTGAATCTCACACCTGCATCTCGACATGAAGGACAAATTTTCTTTGAGAAAAAAATTCTACCTACATGCCTGAAGTCATCTCAGAGTTTATTTTAAACCAAACTATTGATCTTCCAGTTTTATTTCCTGAACCAAAGAACAAGGGAAAAATAATTATCTGATGTTGTCCTCTTTAGCTCTGGCAGATAGGAGGAGCAAGCTTATTCTTAAAGGGTTGCTCCCTCCTTCCTCCACCTCCAGGTGCCATCCACTTTGGTGGCTCAACTCCCTCCTTAAAGGTCTAAGGAAATCCATGAGGGCTGCCTGGTCTTCCTCTGAGTCCCCTAAGAAGGCTCCAAGATTGTCAGAACAGACTCAGTCAGTGACAAGCTGAGTTCTGACTTGTTCCCCTCCACCCCAGTCATCATCCATTGTTCCGGGGCCGAGTGGTCCTTCACCATCTTCAGCAGTGTCAGTGCCCAGTTTGGTACAGACAGGGCTGATTCATAAGTCCCGATCTCGCTCTCCTGGGAGATTTTTGAGACTCCCATCATCAGCCTCTTCCAGGTCTTCCCAGAGCATATTCTCTAAGGACAACAGCAGACTGATGAGGCAGTTCATTGAGGCCCAGATTCAGATGAGGCTTATGTTCACTTCTTCCACATCTGGATCCATGAGGTTTTCACCTTTCTGACCTTTGGCTCCTTCTCTGATCCACCCTTCAGTTTTGTAGTCTTCTGTGCCATTGTTCCCCGGTGCTAAGGTGTCTGAGATGATAGAGATTTCCTCTTCACCTCTGACTATTTCCCTGACCCGCTCAGTTCCTTTGGCTTTATGTCTGAGCATGCCTCAAAGCCATAGCTTCAAGGTCAGTTCCAAGGGGAGGGTGTCAACTCTGAAGCCTTTGGAACCTTTGCTTCACCTTGGAACTTTGGCTTGTGACTGTTCTACTCTGCCTCCCCCTTTGAAACAGAGGGCTCAAGCTCTCTGGGAGGTGTCGGCTCTGGTGTCTTCAGCTCCAGGGAGACAGCTTTAGGTGGTTCAGAGCCCTTCAGCTTTTGAAGTAGTGGAGAGGGTTCTCTCCCAGCCAGGGAGACCCTGATTTCTTTCTGCCACATTACCTCCCCCTCCTCATTCTGGTTTGGTGCCTGAGGTCTCCAGTCTGATGTAGGGACAGCTGGTCTCCCAAAGCCTCCACACTAACCCATGGTGGAACCCCAAGCATCTTCCGATATCTCCCTAGAGCATCCCAATGAGGAGGTCCCCTGGAAGAGGCTGTGTAAAAGGAGACACATAGATTCCCCTACTGAATCAGTTACCATGGACACAGATTTTGAGGAAGGGGAAGAGTCCCAAAGTTCGCACCCGATGACATCTCCTTTGGAGACATTTTAGAAATCCTGCGCCAGCGGGGTGGTTGGACATCCCAAAACTCTTCCCTGGAGGAATCAGTGTTGTGGGAGGCTTTCAGGTCTGGCTCATCTACTTCCTTGGTGTCTCCCCCTCGGCCGACCTGCTGATTCAGCTGGTGTCTTCCAGGGCTTGGAAGGAACCAGATATAGTACAACCTATCCCCAAATGAGCAGACAAGATTCTTAGCGAACCCATGGATAAGTTGTTTTGGGCCAAGTGTATTCCCGTAGATGCCATGATTGGTGCAGCAGCCACAAAGAAGTAACTTGCCCAGGTGACCTCCTCTGTCCATCCTCCAAATAGACAATCCCGGGCTTTGGGCAGACTTGGCAAAAAGAGTTTACGCCTCTTCCATGTTTACCTTGAGGGTGTTAAAATATATCTAACTTTATGGGGCTACAAAGGGACTTAGTAAAGGAGCTTTCTAGCTCTTCCTCAGGGTCTGTGTCTGCTGAGGATCAGAAAACCTTTTCTTCTAGAATGACCTCCCTTCAGTCACAACCAATGCATCCATGAGGTTGATTTTTCATGCTGCAGAAGGTACCGCAAGGACTGCCATTTCAGGCATTGCTATAAGCCGTCTGGCCTGGATAAGGCTGTGCGATTTTCTGGAGCCTTTCAAACAAGCCTTTATTAATGCCTCCTTTGATGGCTCCACCTTTTTTGAGCCAACTACTTTTGAAACTCTCTCCCAGAGTGAGAAGGTCGGAAAGACCTTGTCTGCCATCGGAATACATTTCTCTACCCCACAAAGGACCTTCTCCAGGAACCAGCATGGGAGTAAGAAATGTGGTTTTGGAAGTAATGGGGTCCTTTTCAGGACACTTGGGAAGAAATTTCCCCCCCTGGGGCAGAGGCGGGAATAATCAGAATTGAAGATGCGGCCCACATGGCTGAAGGGGTCTACAAAATCAGGGGTCAAGGGAAACATTCTAGTACAAACCTTTCCGGTGATCCTGAACAGTTGCCTGACTGTCCTCCTTTGGTTTGCCCTCTTCTTCTTTCTCACCCATCATGGTATCCCCATCCAGACTTACATGGCCTGAAGCTAACCGCAAGGTTTCTCCACTTCCAATAATGGCAAGATTTCCCACCCTTTCTTCCCCAGTTCGAGAAATTTTGGTTTCCTCACATAAGTCTTCGACATGTAAGGTTTATAGAAGCAAGTGGAAAAGATTTGCTGTTTGGGCTGAACAAAAACAGGTAGGTCCTTTTCCAGCACCTGTTGCAGTTGTATTGACTTTTTGGCTTCCCTTTTCTATGATGGAGCTAGCTATTCTATTGTCAAAGTTCAGTTAGCAGCCATATCCAATTTTCACGTTGTTTTTGATTCCTTATCCCTTCACTCTTCTAAGCCCTGTAAACTTTCCTCTGGAGTACTTTCCTGCTACCATTTCCAGTTAAAGATCTTACTCCTCCTTGGGATCTAACTATGATTTTGCAAGCCATGCTCAACCCACCATTTGAGCCTGCGGCTACTGTGCATTTGAAATTTCTTTCCTAGAAGACAGCTTTTCTGGTCACTATTACATCAGCTCCAAGCCCTTTCTTCAAAATTTCCATATTTGATTTTTCACAAGGATAGAGTTACCCTGTGGTACTAATCCTTCATTCTTACCTAAGGTGGTTAAGGAAAGGAATATTAATCAGTCCGTCGATCTTCTGGTCTTTTTTCCCAGTTATCAGAACAAAGGTGAGTATACTGCCCATTTGCTTGATGTTCATAGACAGCTTTGTTTTTATTTACACAGAACAAAGCTGTTTAGGAAGTCTGATCAGTTGTTCATGTTTTTCTCTGTGGCAAAAGGAGGTAAATCTATCTCAAAAGTCTCTCTAGCAAGATGGTTGAAAGAATGTATTGCCTTTATTTATTCATCCAAAAACGTTCCCTTAACAGGAAGAATTAAGGCTCACTCCACAAGGTCTATAGCAACATCTCAAGCTTTTTGGTCTAGAGTTTCAATTGAGGACATTTGCACTGCAGTTACTTGGTATAACCCTCACACATTTATTACGCATTACAAATTGGACATTATTTTCAGGAGCAGGAGTGCCTTTGACTCTGCTGTTCTCCAGAATATCCTTCCATGAGGGCCACCCTGGATCTTAGTAGCAGAGGACTCTGTCCCAAAGGTTAATGAAATGAACCGGACAGCATCAGATAAAGAAGTTATGTTCTTACCATAACGTTCCATCTGTGTTGTCCATCTTTATTTCCATTAACCATCCTGCCCCCCAACCCCCTATTCAAGTCTTTGGGAAGCCTGGTTGAAGGTTCAAAGGAATCTTCATTCCTTATGTTGAGCTCCTGAACTGGTTTAGTTTATGGAATTATGTTTTTCTATAGGTTAAGTGTGTTTACGTGCTATGCCTTTGCTGGCAAACTTGATCTGAGGTACATTGAGGGCATTGTGGGTATAGGGGAGGAGCTCAAGTCAGGAAGCTTTAGCTGTAGAAAAAGCATGTGGTTGGTTCCAAGGATCAGATCCAAGACCTGTAGGTTAATGAAAATGAAGATGGACAACACAGATGGAATGTTATGGTAGGACCATAACTTCTTTAATCTCCCTTTTGATGTACACAGGCAGCTCAGATACTACCAAAGCAAAACTCTACCTTTCAGGAAAGCTGACCAGCTGTTTGTCTCATATGAAGATAACATTCTCAATGGTTGCCCTTTCATCTTGAGTATTTCTATTGCTTTTTGTTGTGTTCATCACAGCAAGCCTTTACCAGCAGGGTTACAGCTCAATCAAGAAGAGCATTGGCTTCTTTGGTGGCTTTCTAGAAAACAGACGCAAGAAGCATTCTAGAGGCAGCTACTTGGTCTTCTCTGTATACCATTACAGAACACTATAAACTGAATTATTTTTCAGGTCCAGGACAGGCTTTTCTAGAAACGTACTCCAGGGGTTCCTGGAGTAGGTATTGACAGCTTCCTCCCTGTTTTCCAGCTACTATCTAAGCAACGGCAAATCTACCAATATGGCTTAGGCTATGCAACACTGATTCATGTACGAACATAGTACAGTTGTGTAAGTAAACTTGCCAAAACAGTAGATGTTCTAATGGATCACCATTGCATTAGCCATCCCTCTCTCCAGGCTCCCTTTACCTTCTTTTCTTTGTGTGTGTTGCAAGGGTGTGGTTGTTTGCATCCTTTCATATGTAGTTGTAGTTTTCTTTGTTTACTAGCACAAATATTCAGGGCTCTTGCCTCCCTCCTAGACAAAAAATGCTCTGTAGCTTTTGAGTGCTTCATCTTCTTTTTATATAGAGCTCCTTGTGCCCACCTGGCAGGTGGAGTGCCTGAAGGGCACCCAAAACCTAGAGAAACTGGCCAGCGCAGGGGGAGGAGTAAACCTACATAGCATAGGCTACTGCACTGGTGATCAGTTAGAACATCTGCCATTAGAGTTTACGTACACAACTATACTTTGCTACATTTTCAAGCAGGAGACTCATACTACCAGTTTTGTGTCTTACCATTTAGCTTATGTACTGCACCCAGAGTATTTATCAAATCTCTGGCATCAGTTATTGCATTTTGAAGAGCCAAGGAGGTTCACATTTAGCCATGCTTAGATGATTATTTGATCCAGGCCAACATCACCAGCAGACCTATTGACTGCCCTACATATCTCTGTAGATTGCTTTCAGAAGGTGAGCCTCACCCTCAGTGTCCAGAAATCACATATAACACCTCCTTGGGGCAGACCTAGACTCTCTTTACAGGAGTACAAAGTTTTGTTCTTCTTTGAGTACTTCAGGCTTCCATTCAGCCAACAGTGCATTACAACAACAGAAAAATTTCTGAGGATGCTTGGGTACATGGTTTTGTGTATTCTGTTGGTCCCACTGGCAAAACTGCACATGAGGAAATAACAGTGGTTCCAAAAAAAATTGCTTGTGCCAACAGCAGCACTACCTCTGCTACCATGCCTGATTCTCTTGTAGGAGTGCATCAAAGCCAAACCCAGGACCCCCCTTCCAGCTTCCATGTTGTTGTTGTCTTTCGGCTTTTCCTGGTTAATGGTCTCCACAGCGGAACTCCGGTCCGCTAATGATTGGCAGTAGATTTTCATGAACGCCAAGGTGCCAGCTCGACGGTCAACCTTCAATGAAGGCACGCCCATTTACGCATGTCTTTCGAACACCCACCCAACCGCGGAGAGGACATGCAGACTCCACACAGAAGGCACTCCCCACACTTCAGCCGAGAATCGAACTAAATCCTAACCACAGATAGGGGCAGATTAAGGATCTTCACTTGGCCATGAAGGGATTGGGGAAGCTGGGTTCAGTGTAGCTAAGGGTTATTCTTTACTTATAGAGGATACATAAGAGACAAGGAAATTATATCACCTTAAATATGACCTATCTTAAAGAGAACTCTTACTGCATAAAAAATCTAAATCTAACTTTTATTTAATACATATTATTTGTTAGCTAGGATGAATAGACATAATGTTATCTAAAATGTCTTATATAAGATATCAAAATAACCACTTGTTCAGTGATATTAAATCATGTTAATACCTATAAATTTAAAATATATATATATGTAATGGAATGAACAACGCTATATTAAGTAATGTGCTATTCAATATATAAATGACACAAAATAAAATGAAATACTTATGTTAAAGTAAACTCTCAGCACTTAGAAATATAAATAACCAGGATATATCTGCAAATATTCATTAATGCCTGCTGGATAAAGCAATCAGCCTAACTTGATCATCAAAAGTCTCTCATTTTAGTAAGAATATCATGCCAATCCAGCTTATTAGGTATTTTATAAACCATCGTATAGACACCTATAAACTTAAAAGATACAGGGGGATGAACAATAGTATGTATGAGTAAGGCACTGTTTGGTTTATGATGTTTTATGGCACTTCAGTGTTCCGTAACACATAGCCTAAAACTTCTAGATGTCTGAACCACATAAAAAAGCAGAATGTGTATAGAAAGCTAGATAGATAATTCATTCCATATCACAAGTTATTAAATGCAGAAGATAAAAACAGAGCTAGTAATTGCAGAAGAAAATTGAGTATCTCTAATAACTACCAAACAAAATGAACAATGTCCATAAGGAGCACAACCAAATAATAGTTTAAGATTGTTGTCCATTGCCTTATAGTTAGCCCCTTTTATAACTAAAATGACAATAATTGGGAAAGATAGTTGCAACATCTTGATTTGCTAGCAATATATACAAATATAAATCAGTGACTAAATTTATTAGAATTGGAACCCTATGACATCACAAAAGAAAGTTGTGTCTTGCTGATATCATCCTTAGATTTATACATTAATAATTATTTGTTGAATGCTGGACATATTCTTTAGCTGTCACAATAGATGTAGACTTATATTCCCTTTCCTTAAATCTTTGTGTAAGATAATCTCCTCGAATAGGCTGCTTTTGTTAGGAGCTCTGTTTATATGTGTAATAACAAATGGACTTTCTTCCCCCAGAAAAGGATAGCTTTTCTGTTCTAATACTTCAGATCACTAGCACAACAGAAATCAGTAACAGCCAGCAAGATCCACTGAGATTTGGGAAACGTGGCCACCTGTATTCTTAAGATTTCCCTGGCAAAGTTGCACATGAGGAAAATACAATAGTTCCTCAGAAATGTATGGTGCCTGCACAAACACCCTCTAGGCTTCAAGATAAAGCTTCTCCCATGCCTGAAAAAAAAGAGCTGTTATGGTGGATAAGAAGCTTTCCTTCAGAACAAGGGGATGCCCTTTTGATGTTAGTTAGGGAATCAAAGTATGACATTAGATATTTGAAACTTAGTCTGGGACACCCACTCAGGTGGTCTTCAAGTACAAGGCAAGTTGGTGACAGTCTTACTCCAAACTCACATCAGCCAAAATGAAATGATGGCAGTGTATGTACAGAGGCATGATGGAATTCAAACAGCTGTGGATACTATAGATCATTGTGTATATATTGTACCTAGTCAGCCACTGTAGCTAGGTCGCACATGCATTTAAGTTACTGAGCATGTGCAAGATCAGTCAATCAGAGTGAATTCAGGCATGAATGGAGATGCACAAGAGTGTGTTTGAAATAAGTCAGTCAGTTAGCTTATGAAGTTCAAGGTATATGTTCCAGTTACAGCTCCTGATGTGTTTATGTATAATAAATTACTTGAACACATACCAAGTCTCATTTGATACATGAGACATGCAATATAACAGTTATACTTTTGATAAAAACAGAACCACAGTGATGTGGTATATAAACAAGTACCTACTCTGCTGCCCAGCTAAGGAGCTGTGGCAGGGGGCACAAGTGTTGGAGTTGCACCTGGTAGCTCAATACCTTCCAGGAGAAAACAATCTGTCAGGGTGGGAGGTTGGCATAATGGTTAAGGTGTTTACATTACAAGCATAAGGTGCAGGGTTTGATTCTCACATGGGATAATTGGCTAGGTTGAAAATGGCCCACAAGGGCAGTTAGCCTAGTACTAATCTATGAACCTATGAACCATCTGAGCAGGTCTGTTATAGCCCCAAATGAGTGGATGCTAAAAAAAAAACATCTTTGCAGAAACATTAATGTGCCGTAAGTAGACCTTTTTAAGCCTCCAAAGAAAATGGGAAATTTAAAAATTATTGCTCAAGTTCAACAGACAACAGGGCCTTGAGGACAGAAGCCTTCTTCTTCCCATGCTTAGGTGTATTTCTATACACCTTCCTTCCCATACCTGTTATATACCCAGGTTGCTAATAAGTATCAGGGAGAAAGGGTTGAAGGTTATATTGATTAAACCCTTCTAGCCAAGGCAACATTGGTTCCCTTTATTACACAACATGAGCAGACAAGAACCTTGGCTGCTTCCATTGGACATGTATCTCTTGACACAGAATAAAGGCGCTACTGTACACCTTACACACCCTGAAACTGGCAGTATGGAGGATATAATTTTTATTCACCAGGTCCAGCTTGGATGTTTTACATATTGTAAAAGAAGCTATAAAACCCAAGACTATAAAATCATACATTTCAAAATGGAGAAGAGTTACTGTTTGGTGCCAGGTAAAGGACCAACAGCCTTTATTAGCTTACCTCCCTATAATCCTGACCTATCTGGACTAGCTCTTCAAGAAAGGCGTATCTTATTCCTATATCAGAATTAATACCTGTGTATAATGCATGCATACAAATGTTTTGGAGGAGGAATGAAGCTTAAAAGAAGGCAGGGGTTGATCAATTTATGTAATGCTGGATTGATTATATTGTACTGAAGAATATATGTGATGTATAATGTTTATATCTGTGAACATGTTAATATGGTATGTTTTCTTTTATGTAAGTGTAAATTTGCCTATGTCACAAGTGATAATTCAATAAAGGTGTTTAAAAAAATAATGCCTCTGCCATCTCTGCCTGCATGCCTATGCAACGCCCTTTGTTTTCACAGCTTATGATGAAATATTTCCTCATTGGCATCATCCACCTAAGGCCCACCAGAGAGCTCCTGCTCCTTCCTGGGAACTCAATTTTGTAAGGAAGAAGCTTACTCTAACCCCTTTTGAACCAGTAGCCTATGCAAAGATCAAACATTTGTCTTGGAAACTACATTTCAAGAAACCATTACCTCATCTAGGAGAATCTCTGAGTTTCAGGCACTGATGTACAGATGTTTCTAGCATGGCAGAAGAGTACAAATGGTATAGAGTAGTCAGGAAGCACAAGACCAAATGCTGTGTAGGTAAAGCCTGATGTAAAGTTGTTCAATCTCGCTGTTCATTCTTTACTGATGGGTTCGGAGCTGATCCTCGGCTCCGATACGGCCAATTGCAAAGCTCAAGGTCTTCAAATAGCTCAAGGCTAAGTCCATAGCCCATGATGCACCTGGAATTACTTCAGATCTAGTTTGCCGCTGCAACAGATTGGAGGTTCTGATTTAGCTCAGGCCAGTTAAGCTGTTTTTTCATTACTATCTTATTCAAAATTTTTGCTATTTAGTATAGTTAGATAGTTAGGATTGTTGATAAAGCTCTTATAGCTTTTCAGTGTGTTTTCCCTTCCCATTTACTGCTCTTAATAAATTTCTAGTTGGCCTCTTTTAGGCCTGGCTTAGTAGTAGTTTTCTCTACTTGGTGTGGTCTGTCTAGCCTTCTGCTTTTTATCAATAAGGCTTAGTACAGTTAACCTTAGATAATTAGATAAGATTATTGTTTATTTTTCAGCTTGCAGTGTGTTATTCAGTGACCTTTGTCACATTTTCTCAGATAGTTATAGCTTATATAGTTCTAGTTGTTTGCTGTGTGGTCTGTCTAGCCTTCTGCATTTTTAGATAAAGCTTAGTTCTTATTACTGTTGAAGTTACAGTAAACCTTGGTTTATTTAGATAAGGTTGTTGTTTCCTAGCATCTATCTCCTTTTGTATAGTCTGCTTGTGTGATATCACATTTATACTTGTTATATTGTGTGTGTGCGTGTGCGCGTGCATGTGTGTGTGTGTGTGTGTGTGTGTGTGTGTGTGTGTGTGTGTGTGTTTGTCATTTAGCCTGCTTTTATTTAAGGCTTGTGTGTAGATTTACTATTGTGTGATTTAGCCTGCAATTTTCCAGGCTTCTGAGAATAATTACTGTTGAATATTTTTTTGTGGTAACAGTAATTTTTTCTGACATTAATATGGCTGACCAAGATAAGCACCCTAAGTCTGGCTTCAAAAAGTGCCCAAAGTGTGGCCAAAAGATGTCTGTTACAGACAACCACGTTAATTGTGTTTACTGTCTAGGGGCTCTGCATTTGCAAGACAGTTGTTCCATTTGTCATTCCTTCTCCTCAAGGGTCTTGGAGGAAAGGAAGAGGAAACTTATCGATAGAGGATTGCTTAAGCCTTTGTTCCAGGAAGCTTTGAGTGACCAGGATGGATCCAGCAAGTCCTCAAAGTCTTCCAAGATATCGGACTCCAAGAAATCAAACAAGTCTTCGACTTCGGCTCCACTGCCATCATAGCCGACAGTCTTTACTTTATGGAGCCAGTCCCCAGTCTTGGAACTAGTGTCCGAAGCGTCGAAGAGTCCAGTTCTCCAGTCGGTACCACCTTCAGTACACTCCTTTCAATCATCTATCAGCCTGTCAGATCTGGGTGTGGATCGTGTGGTACAGAAGCTGTTATTGGCACTGGCATTAGCAACAATTTTATCAGCTTTGACCCAAATGGCTTCAGAGCTGAAGACTATTGCACCGACTCTAACTATTCCTCCTCTGAGCCATGCTGGCCCTTCGGAGATGGAGGAGGCAGACCTGATGTTAGTGGAACCCTTGGAGCCAACACCTGCTCCAGTGTCTTCAGCTCTGTGTACTCTGACGTCCTCTATGCCGATCGAGGACTCTAGGAGCCGACACTCTCTGGTCTGGTTCAGGGAGGACAGTCGAACCGACTTGTCGGTTCCAACTTTGCCTCTCGGGGCCTTGGCTTGGATGAGCTAGGCTCCTACCTCGGGCTCAGAGCCCACTGTCCTGGTGCTGGGGGTGTCGACGGTTTCTTCATATCCATCGGCTCCCTTGCATTGAAGCAGAGATGCTTTCGATGACATCCTAGGACATCCTCAACCTCAGGTCTGCCTTCCTCCTCCCCTAAAGTGCCTGTGTCTGCTTCTGCCTCACACATCCTGACCAAGTATAGAGACCCAGAGCCTCAGGAAGCCCCATAGGGTGGCAACTGGTCTTCCGAGACCTCACCATTAGCTCCCACTGATGAGGTTCCCAGGAAGAGATTGTGCTAGAGGAAACACCTAGACTTCCCACAGGAGTCTCTAATATCAGCTACTGACTTAGATTTGTCAGAAGGGTCCCCATGGTCCCCCTCTGAGGATATCTCCTTCACTGAGATACTTGAGATCCTTAGGCAGAGGGGTGACTGGCAGTCCAAAAGCCCTACTGAGGATGAGTCAGTTCTCCCGAAGGCTTTCAGGTCTCAGCCTTCCACCTCTTGGGTGTCTCCGCCCTTCGATGAGCTGATGCAGCTGATCTCTTGAAGGGCGTGGAAGTCTATGGAGCCTGCCCCTAGGAGGCCTAAATAAATTTATTTCTGCCCCCCTCGACAAAACATTCTTAACAAAAGGTGTTGTGGTTGATGCCATGGTGGTGGTGTCAGCCACCAAAAAGGAAATGTCTGAGACTTCCTTGTCTATCCATCCTCCTAACAGAGACTCCAGGATTATGGATAGATATGGGAAGTGCATGTTTAGTTCAGCAACCTTTGCTCTCTGTTCGTTGAACTATTTAACCCATTTTACTAGGTTGCAAAGAGATCTCCTTAAGGAGTTAGGAGATTCTCTTCAGGGTACAGTAGCTGCAGGAGCTTCCAGCAAAGTTGCCACCCAGCTTGCTACCCTCAATTCTATTGTCATCTTATCCATGCACCTCATCTCTTATGAACTGATGGAACGAGTAGGGCAGCGGGTACAGGAGCTGCTCTTAGGAGACATTCCTGGATGCACTTGTGTTCCTTCGTGGAGCCTTTCAAGTCTTCCTTCGTGAACACCCTTTGATAGCTTGTCCCTTTTCGGGCCTAAAGTGAAGGAAACCTTAACTAGGTGTGAACAGGACGGAAAGACTCTGTCTGCAGTCGGGGTCCATTTTTCCACCCCTACCCGACCCTACCCTAAAGGTCAAAGGGGAGGAAAAATGTGGTTCCGAAAAGCCCAAGGAGCCTTTCAGGACCCACGTGGTGAACCCCCCCCCCTCCAGGGGCAGAGGAGGGGGCAATAATGGAAGGTGCCACCCTCATGACAGAGGGGGTCCACAACACCAGGGTGACAGAGATCACTTCTCTGGGAAGCCCAACTGTCCTACTCTGGAGGCAGTCAGGGGTCGCTTATCTTTGTATCCAGATGCTTGGCTCAGAATGACAAAATACAGCTGGGTACAAAGTATAATTTCCAGAGGATACTTCACTCCATTCGCCACACCCCCTCCAGTCATAAGAAAAATCCCGGACGTTCCACCCAGTTACAGGGAACAGGCAACAATAGAGGTCCAAATGTTGCTAAGAAAAAGAGTCATCCAACCAGTCCCAGCAGACCAAACAGGATCCAGAACTTACTCAAGATTCTTTTTGGTTCCAAAGAAGATGGAGGATTGGAGACCCAGATTGGACCTCAGCAGACTGAACCAATATGTAAAGAAAGAGAAGTTTCGGATGGTCACGCTTCAGTCTATACTTCCCTTCTTAGGGAAAGACGATTGGATGTGCTCGATAGATTTTAAGGATGCATACTATCACATAAAAATGGCCAGACCATCCAGGGATCACCTGTGCTTCCAGCTGGGAGCCAATTATTACCAGTTTTGAGCCCTGCACTTTGGTCTCACTACAGCCCCCAATGTGTTCACCAAATGCATGGCAGTGGTCACAGCTCACCTGAGGCATCTAGGATTCCAGGTGTTTCCGTACCTAGATGATTGGCTCCTTACCGCCACCACCAGGTATCAACTCATTCAGGCCAGGGAGTCCACTCTGTCACTCTGCAATCATCTGGGCATTACAATCAACTCAGAAAAATCTGCCTTGTTGCCATCGCAGCATATTGTTTTTATTGGGGCATAGTTGGATACCACCACCACCACACTAAGGCTTCCAATAGAAAGAGTCTTTCTTCTTCGTCAACATGTCAGCATTCTGATATCAAAAGACAGAGCACCAGCATCAGACATTCTGAAATTATTAGGCATGATGGCAGCAGCAATTCTAGCCATACCACTAGCTTGTATGCACATGCAGATTGTACAATGGCTGTTGTTCACTCAATGGTCTTACCAAGAGCTCCCCATGACTCACATTATAATGATCACAAATTCTTGCAAAAAAGACCTTCAGTGGTGGATGACCTCACTTCATGTCACGATGGGACGCCCATTTGTGCTAGCCCCTCCAGTGGCCACAGTGACCATGGATGCTTCCCTGGTGGGGGGGGCATTTTCAGGGAAAGACTGCCCAAGGCACATGGACCATTCAAGAGACACATCTGCATATCAATGTCCTGGAGATGAGAGTAGTACTTTTGGCATTGCAGTACTTTCAGGACTCTCTTCCTCTGGGTACGATTGCGATTCAGACAGACAACATGTCGGTAGTCTGGCATTTGAACAAACAAGGAGGAACCAGGTCTTACCCTCTTTGTCACGAGGCTCTCAGAGTTTGGCAGTGGGCTGTTTCCACCCAGCGCTTTCTGTTGGCAATGCACATCCCGGGGAGATCCAACATGATAGCAGACAAACTGAGCAGGGCAATCTTATTGCCCCATGAGTGGTCCCTCAAGAAGGAAATAGCAGACAGGATATTCCGCAGGTGGGGCCTGCCTTGCTGCAACCTTTTTGCCAGTCACATCAACATGAAATGCAGAAGCTACTTTGCTCTGATTCCCCCTCCGGGAGACGCCCCAAGGGACACACTTGTACATGATTGGCCTCCGAGTCTCTTCTATGCATTTCCACCAATCCCATTGATACCCAAGGTTCTACAGAAAGCAAAACCCTGGGAAAGGCCATCATTCTAATAGCCCCTCATTGGCTTCATCAGATTTGGTTTCCCTTCCTTTGACTTCATCTTTTGGGGGAGCCTTAGATTCTGGACCCAGTTCCAGACCTTCTGACTCACCCGTCAGGGGATCTTCATCCTTCCCTGCAGTCCCTGAAGCTCACAGCTTGGCTGCTCCAATTCCCATCATAGCCAGGTTCCATAACCTTTCCAGTGAGACAAAACAGATCCTTTTGTCTTCTCATAAATCTTCTACTAGAAAGCTATATCTTAGCAAATGGAAAACATTTTCTATATGGGCCTCTAATAACAATATTGATCCTTACCAAGCCCTTATGGCCTCCATCTTGGAGTTCTTGACTATAATTTTTAAGAAAGGAACTGCAGCAGCAACAGTTCATTTAGCTGCTATTTCTAATTTTCATCTTGGATTTGGAGGATTGAATATCATGTCTCACAAGTTAACCAAAGCCTTTCTCAAAGGGACTTTTCATATTAGACCACCTGTGAAATCTCCCTATTCTCCATGGAATCTAACTTTTATGCTTTCCCACATAATTCTTCCCCCTTTTGTACCAGCTTCATCTTGTGATCTCAGATTTTTGTCTTGGAAGACCATCTTTCTGGTAGATATTACTTCTGCCCACAGAGTGTCAGAGCTTCAGGCTTTATCCATCAAGCCTCCCTATTTGATATTCCATGTTGACAGTCTCAATCAGAACAAACCCCTCATTCTTGCCCAAAGTTTGCACTGAAACCAATCTCAACCAAGTTATTGATTTGCCAGTCTCCTTCCCAAACCATTCTAACAATTTAGAGTATATGCTGCACAAACTTGATGTTCACAGACAGCTCAGATTTTATTTGGATAGAACAAAAGATTTCAGAAAAACAGACCAGCTTTTTGTTTCATTTTCAGACTCCAGGAAGGGGAGACCAGTGGCTAAAACAACTCTGTCTAAATGATTATCTGATTGTACCACCTTTACCTATTCAGCTGCCAGTATGCCTTTGCAAAACAAGATTAAAGCTCACTGAACCAGAGCAGTTTCTACATCATCTGCCTTTTCTGCCAGACTTCCCATTGATAACATTTGTGCAGCAGCCACTTGGTCAAAACCTCATACCTTTATCACTCATTACAAAGTTGACAGGGCCTCCTTTGGATCCATGGTCCTGAGAAATATACTCTCATGAGCCACCCGAGATTGATGGTGCTTGGCATGCTACCCATCAGTAAGAATGAACAACGAGATTGAACAACTTCACATAAAGAAGTTATGTACTTACCATAACATTCCATGTGAGTTGTTCATCTCGCCTTCATTCTTACGTCCCTCCCTCCTACCCCCTCCTGGGTTGATAGATGACCGAGATGCTGGATCCATTCTGGTTACTCAATCCTTCTATTCCTTTCTCTTGGCGGTGAAAAAATGACATATGGTATTGTTATATGCAGCAAACAAGATCTGAGGTAATTCCAGGTGCATCATGGGATAGGGACTTGGCCTCTAGCTATTTGAAGACCTTGAGCTTTGCAATTGGCCATATCGGAGCTGAGGGATCAGCTCCGAACCCATCAGTAAAGAATGAAGGTGAGATGAACAACCCACATGGAATGTTATGGTAAGTACATAACTTCTTTTTTTATGCCTTTCAGGGCAATTTCTGCCTGTGGAGTCCATTGAGGATGTTTTGCGTTTCCATTTACATCAGATCTTAAAATCCATTGGCAACAATAGGCTGCCATACCAAGGAAAGTTCTCATTTGGAAAACAGTGTTAAGTCTGGGTAATTAAAAAAACTCCATGTTTTCTGCAGAAGCAAGCACTCACCTATAGAGGTGTCATATCCTAAGTAATGTACTCAGTGCGGTCAGAGGTGCAGTATTTCTTTAAATATATTCTGGCACATTTTAGCTGGTGAACAAGCAAATTAAATCTAACAAAGCCAATTATGAGGTCAAGATAACCTCACAGTCTAAAGACAACCACAAGACCTTCTATGGGTATATCTGAAACCTCAAAGGCAGCTCCCACTAGTGTGCCAGACTGGTGGTCAGTAGTGTCATCTTCACTGAGTAGAACAACATAGAAAATTTGCTGGCTGACAAATTCAGCTCAAACTACACCCCATTCCCCCATGAAATAACTGCTAGCATAACCCCAACTATTAACAGGGAGCAGGTCCTGGTGGGTGCATGCTATGGCCAAAAACACAGCCTCACTGGGCCCTAACAATATCCCAGTATGTCTCCTAAGCAGTTTGAAACATGACCTATTAGGATCAGTTGAGTCACTTTTCAACTATAGCTTCAGAACTGGCTTTGTACCATGAGAATGGAGGAGGCCTGCAACGATTATCCCGCTTGACAAGAGTGGACCATTATCCTATTTGTTTGACTAGTCTAATTTGCAAAGCCATGGAACAAATTATTAGGAAAATGATCAACAAAGACATAGGCAACCTTCAGACACTGGACCCAACCCAGTTTGGTTTTGTCAGGGGGATGGTCGTGCCTACTAAACCTGTTGGACTTTTTTGAGAAGGTCACCAAGGCAATGGATGAGGGGAAAATGGTACATACCCCTTACCTGGACCTGATTAAGGAGTTCTATACAATAACCCACTCTGGTATAGTTGACAAACTCACCAAACTGGGCATAAACCCCTCCATAACCTGCTGGATTGCTAGCTGACTCACAGACTGGATCCAGGAAGTTAGTATTGCTGTCACAACCACCAAGAGATTGGTCATCAGCAGGGTACCTCGGGGCTCCATACTGGGACCGCTTCTGTTTGGCATCGACTTCTCAGAGGCAAAGGCTAATGTCACAAATGACTGCTCTGGGCCATTAATCAAGGAGCCTCAATCCTTACCACTGACACCAGAGAAAGACTGTCACTAAGAACAGGAATGAATTTACTCAGTATTTTCAGATGCAGCTCTCTGCATCAAGCACACTTCCCCCCAAGAGCACACAGGAACATGCTCCAGACCTAGGACTAGACTATCCATCTGTACAGATCCCAAATAAGGCTCACTTTGGAGCACTGTGTCCCATTTCCAAGTAGCTGACACACCCATAATTGGGTATTTGATTTTTCAGACACACACACACACACACACACACACACACACACACACACACACACACACACTCTCCCTCCTGTGAAAGGCTGTACCCTTTCTACACACACACACACACATACACACACACACACTCACACACTCACACTCGCTGTCTCTCTGTGTCTCTGTCTCTCTTCTGGGAAAGGCTGTACCCCTTCTGCCCAGACTAAAACGTAACCACCCTGCCACCAGTCAACCACTCTCAGGGTCTTACCAGGGTATCCAATTATACAGAGTAAAAGCAGCAAGGCTTTTCAGAGTGGCCGCTGCATCACTAAAATAAACACACGTACTCTCAAGATGTTAAAAGTATTCTCTAAAAGACCGGCCACAATGAAAGGTATAAAACTATTTAATAATAAATAATAAAACAGAAAATATGAGAATACTCAATATCTAAGTACAATAAACACCAGTTTCAATCACAGGAGAAATAAAAATAACACAGTTGAACACATGCAGGAAAAAAATACTTAACTAATATCACTGTATTTCTTGACTGTCTAAAGAAAAACTGTTCCCTAGCTAACTTAATACAGCAATGCAAGATTAGATGCTGAGATACTTACTTCCACAAGGCAAGGTGATGAGCTTCCAACTAAAACTGAACTGTGCTAACTGTCTTAGATTTTTGTATCAGGTTCCAAAGAAAAAACAAAACAAACTGCTATCAGTTCCTTCTTCTCAGTGCTGGTTATGGAATCACATCACATTTGCTCACCTGACTCTGGCACAATATACACACAGAGTTTTGTAAGATATGTTGCTGTATCTGAAAGCTATAGAACAATTTTAAAAACTTCTACTCTTCCCTTCCAGAATTCTTTGTTTAAATGTATACATTTAATTATTTATAAAACTGTTGATACATTTGTAATACAAACATCTGTACAAATCAGTGTGATAGTCAAATGACACAAAATTCTCCAAAAAAAACTGCAGCCAACCATGCTGGCACATGCCTCACATGCACTGTCCCATTCTCCCTGGCACAGATGGCAACATCTCACATTGTCACATCCCCCAATGACACAAGTATCTTACAAGAAGGTTTAACACAAATGACCGGTGTCAATACCACAGACTAAACCTCAATACCAAGAAGTGGATTATAGTAATAAGAAAGCCATTCTATACCACCCAACTTATGAGTAAGGACATGACATCCATGTCCAAGAAGTCAAAGTGTCACTTTATTCAGCCCTTATCAGACCCATCATTGAGTATAATGCCCCCTTTGGCATGTACCAGACCAAACATTATACAACAGTTGGAACACCCTCAGAGGTTCCTTACCAGGAGAATCCATGGTATAAACACATTGTTCTGTATGGATTCCCTTAAAGTCCTATCTCTTTACTCTGTCTTCTACAGGTTACTAAGAAGAGATCTTTGCCTGGCATGCAAGGCTTCCTTGGATCCGGCACTGATGGACCTTTTGCACATCCACAAAATGAACAGCAAAAGAACCACTAGATCCAAGAATTAAAATTTTGCTTGTAACATAAATAAGATATGTAGATGAGACAGATATGTGTCTGAGGGGATCCCTATGGTCTGGAACAGTCTCCCCATCCATGTGAAGTAGAATCCATCCCTAACCCTATTTAAGTGTAGCCTTGAAAATGAATTGGAAATTTAATCCAGATCTGACCTCCATTTCTCTGATAGAGGTAGACAGTAATGCCCAAACTAATATACCCCGTACATAACCTCTAGAAATGTCTTCACTAATATACCCCTTCCTAATAAATGTCCATGATACATAGGGGCACAGTTGGATTGCAAGGCTAGGCTAATAAAGACCCTGGTGGTCGTTAACCTAGTATATACTTATGCATCTATGAACCTAAGTGAATCAGATATCCATGCAGCAAGAGAATCAGAAGCTAAAAGCAAATCATCTCTGTATAATGGACACAAACCCTTTGGAAAAAAAAAAACAGTAGTATTAATATTCTGTTTTCAGATTTAGAAAACGAGAAGAGAGTCAGTACAACCTTGAGCCTGGCAGCCGTGTGTAAGTATATTGGCATCTCTAGAAAGTAAAGGCAAGCAGATATGTAGTGCACAGATGGATGAACTGAAAATGAAAAATGATGAACACACATCACCCTATTCAAAATAACAAGATTTAGGTAATTCTCAAAAAAGGTAGTGTTAGGGTTAGGGGCAATAGAAAACTTGACCTAAGCACTTTATTTACAGCTTGGAGATCCTGCACAAATCTAAATACTTTCCCTTTCTTTAGAACAGTAGAAATAGGGGCATTATATTGACTCAGTTTGGATGACTTGAGGGTGGGTTGAATGTCTTCCATTACCTTTGATCACAAAGGGTGCTGTGGTATTCTTGATAAGGGTTTAGTGAAATCTATAGTTATTTGGAAAAGGTAAAGTGTTTTATTTGACCTGCTTCATTTGGATTTGTAGATCACAACCGAGAAGGAGCAACCTGAATAATTTCTTCTTGCAGATGTTTGTATTTTAGACAATTAGTTCAAGGCTGTTCAATTAATACAGCTAAATAGTGTTAATTTTCAACAGAAATATCTAAGTAGGTGTTGTGAGGGGAGTAATACAGAGTACAGTTTAATCTGGAGAGCTAACTTACCTAGTACATTGAGAGACTAAGTAGAAAGGCATGTTGTGCTGAAGTGGGACCAACAGAAACAGTCAATAGCTGAGAAACTGAACGAGTAACAACTTTATTTGAAGTACCCGCTGCACTAACTACAGAATCAGAGATGAAGATATAAAAGTCTTAGGTATAAAAGCAACAGTATCAGCTAAGCATTTCATGGACATATTAACTATAGAATTTGCAAAGGTCCTGTTTGATCTGCTGAAAGAGCAAGAAAAACAAAGTTGCACATTCCCAGGCAATCTCAGTGTAACAGATCATATTTTGAAAAG
Organism: Protopterus annectens; assembly: GCF_019279795.1. Lineage (NCBI taxonomy): Eukaryota > Metazoa > Chordata > Ceratodontiformes > Protopteridae > Protopterus > Protopterus annectens. Next base: position 331,360,450 of record NC_056751.1, on the reverse strand, counting down.
AAAAGGATCTGTATTTAGAAGTGGGCTTGGGAGGAGAGTGAGTTGGACAGTGAGGATTTTTACTGTAGAAACAAGCAGAACAGTTCTTTTGATTCTTTCTGGCTATTATTCCTCATACTCTGCTGCATTCTTCGCCCTGTATCTCTCTCTCAGACCCCCTCTGCCTCTCTTTTTGTCCTTGCTGCCTCTCTGTTAATCTTTTCCTCCAACAGCTGTACAAGTTACTGCTTTCACAGTGATATGACACTGACTTCTTCAGTTTCTTTTTTCTGTCCTGGTGGCTATCTACACAAATCGACAGCAGCAGCAAATACTTGCTTAGAGTCTTCCCTTCCCACTACCATCGTGTAAAACTGATGTTGAATTGTAGGGGAAGACCTTGAAGAAACACTGCTGCCTTTTCAATTTATGCTGTGGTAGCAGAATTTCTGATACTGAGAATCTGTAAAAAAGTGATCTGCAGGTCTTTCACCTTTATTTTGATAGCAAGTTTGCATTTTTGAGAAGCTTTGTCTTAACTGGATATGTATTAAGAACAGTATCATTTTTCTAGCCACCTTGAAGGTTAACCATAATAGACTATTCCTGTAGCTACTTGGCTGTGATAGTCAAGTGCCTTCTAATATTAAGGCACAACTGCAAGTGAAAGTTGATTTAAAGCAGCCCGTGTAGGATCGCAAGAGTTTATTGCTATTTGAAGTTATTCCTTAATTTTAGTAACAGAGTCTTCTCCAATAATAGAAAAAAATGAAATTTCTAAAGTTAGTAGGTGAATAATGATGATGTACTTGGGTTGTTCCCTTTATGCTTCTTTAATCTGTCCTGATTTATCATCTTTGTCTTGACTTTTTATACATTTAAAATGTCCACAATAATGTGGTTTAATGTGCTTCTTTCCTTGCAATTCAGTTTGTTCTGCTCTCTCAGTCCCTTTCAGCCTCTCCTAGAGTTTCTTGTGGGGAATCTGGGAATATGAAATTAGAGTTTCATTCTCTTTACTAGCAGGAATAAGGCTGATAGGGCTTTGCCTGGCTGAGAAAACTTGACAAGTTTGGCAGACTCCTTCCCTTTTACCCAGAAAGCTGTGCTGCCAAAGATCTTTCTCCATACGTCTTCAGCCATGCAGTCAGTAAGAGAAAATGGCCACAAGCTATTTGTACTTTTTATGGCTATTGAATTTCCTTGCTGAATTTTGGTGTCTGTAGATCAGTATGTTCTGTCCCCCCACCACCATATCTAGATGCTGTTAAGGTTATTTAAGCAAGTACTTTTCTTCTACTTTTAGATTTGCTTATTCTGCTCCCTTGTCCCACATGTTTTGTCACACTTGTTGGTTAGAGTCTGCTTTGCTGCTTTTGCTTTTTTGCTGTGGGTGCTGTTTCAGTTACACATTTATAACAGTTCCTCTGATATTTTATTTCCTGCTGGTTGTGTCAGCATCAAAAGAGTACACTGTATTTCTTGATCTGGCTGTTCTGTTGTCATTGCTCATGTGCTTTTTTATTTGCAGTTCCATTGCCTTTGCCATTTTTCTTGCTTCACTGTGGATTATAAAGAACCAAATTAATTTAGGAGCTTCAAGTACAGGGTGAAATTCCTCCCAGGACCAGCATTTTCAGATCAGTGCCTGATGTGTGCCTCTTTCAAACCTTTCATTTTGAAAGAAAGGCATACTTGGGTGGAGCTGGAGAAACTCAAGGTTACTCCTCGACCTGAACCTTCAAAGGCTTCTTCCTCAGGTTTGGGTCATTCTTGTAAATCTCAGAAATCTTTCTGTGCATGAGCAAGCCTTGTGGAGTACAGTGATAAAGCCCTGGCTATGCCATAGACAAATAAGAGTTTGACTAGCAGCTCAAGAGCCTGTAAGAGCTGTCAGGGGAGGATAAGAATGAGCAGCCACTGTCAACTCATCCATCATGTGTGTGTGTGTGTGTGGGGGGGGGGGGCTGCTCTGACTTGCCACACAGGTGGCACCTAATGGGAACACTAGGTGTTAGCTTACTGGAATTCAGTGCCAGCTGAGCTTGTGCTATGATAGTACATTTGCACTAAGTAGCCAAGGGGAAACTAGTATGCAGAGACATGATAACTATCAGGAAGTAATTATTCTGGGTTCTGAGGAACCACCAAGGGGAGAGAGTATGTTTCTGGGCAGGGTGTTCTAAAATATGTTCCTTAAAGGAGCAGTTTGTTTTGCCAAAATAAAAACAGGAACAGATGGTGCATAGTGCTAAGTAAAGTAAATTAGTACTTTCACACTTCGCATAAAAGCCAAAAGTATAACATATGCCAGTATCAGGATGGATAAAGATAGATGTACCCAGAATAGAATTACAAGCCTTACAGTCATTGCATGGAACGGTACCTTTACGTTTTGAAATTATAAAATTATAGGATGCTGATTATTGGGACTATAATCTAATTGTCATTTTAAGAGGTTTACAATTTTTGAAAGAAAACTGGTTCATTACCCAAAATTCTCTTAAAAGCCATCATTCACCATAAGTCTGGACCAGTTTCTCTTAACAGTGTTACAAATCTCATTGACATTACTAGAATAAGTTAACACAACCCTAGAAATGACATTCATATCTCCAGGTCCCTTTTTACATTATTTAGAGGCTCAGAGAAGCAGGGCTTAGCAGTAGTATCTCTGCAGGACATAATTTCAGAGATAATGCTATCTACTTCCTCTGATGTATAGCCTCTATTCAGAAAAATCATCATGCATAGCAGTAAAAGTTATGGGGAGGGTCCCATCATCATTATTTAACCTAGCTGTTCTCATGAACTGACCTTTCAAAACAGTTTTATATACAAAACGAGGGTGCATACTCTATCTGCCTCACTAATATCATACTTCACTCACCTAACCACCGACAACTGGGGCAACTCGGGATAAGTTTGGCTATCCTTGTAAGGGCTCTACGCTCGTTAGCGTAGTAACCTTCTATAAACATATGAAGTGTAGCATTGTTTAAATATTTAAAAGTAAACAATTCAAAAAAGATGTGGTAGTTTTGTAAGTATTCAATAAAATCATAAAATAACTCTAAGGAACCTGTCCACACAAAAAAACACATCATCCACAAAACGTGCTTAATATTTGATATATGAAACAAAAACATTCAATGCAAGTATATCATTCATTTCCCACATAGCTAATGCCATATTACTATAACTATTAGCACAGCGTCCATAGCCATACCAGTCCTCTGTAAATTGAGGTTTTCATCAAATAGAAATAGTTTATTTTCAAGAATGAGATCAAGTAATAAAAAAGTCAGATTAATCTTACTATTCAAGAAATAAGTACGTTGTGATAAAAAAATTCAAATACTGTCAACCCCAAATTCATTGGTTATGACAGTAATTGCATCCAGTGTAACAAGTATGTAGGAATTCATACCATCAGAACCTTTAACACCTCAAAAATAATTTCAGGTCAATAAGTACATCAGCAACATTAGATTTAGTTGCTGGAATAAATAAGGCTTTGTTTAATACACTCAGCTGGTCCCAGCTTAAAGGAACAGAAGAACCTTTTGGCCACAGAACCAGGACTGAAACACAAAAGGCAGGGGTGTATCCATATTAATCAAAGATACCCACACCTCCAGGTTAGTGGCGCAGCACAATGCATCAGAGATCATCCATGTGCAACTAGCAATGGGCAAAACTGTAATCCAAATTGTAGCTTGCTACAGATCACCCACCATGGCCCAGGATCCCCATTCCCCATTTCTGAATACACTGGGAAATATGAAGGTCCTACCAAACACCCTAATACTGAGTGATTTCAATTACCCAAACATAAACTGGGAGAACTACTCAAGTACTAACACCCTTACCCAATGCTTCCTAGAATTTATAAACTCGAATGCCCTGGATCAACTGGTCAACACCCCCACCAGAGGGAACAACATATTGGACCTGGTCATCACCAACATGGACGACCAGTGTTCCACACCGAAGGTCAACCCATCACTGGTTAGATCAGACCATAGACTAATCACTCTGGATATCCACATTCCGCCCCCACCTCCAATCAAGGAAACCACTGTGAAAAACTTTTCAAAAGCAAACTTCACGTTACTTAAGACCAAGGTGGAAAGGTTCACAGCCCCCATGCTAAAGGTCAATGCTGTCCAAGCTGCTGAAGCCTTTATAAAGGCACTCTATGAGCATCTGCAGGAATGCATGGATCATGCTATCCCAAATAAAACCAAGACTCACTCCTCCAGGAAAAGGAAACCAGTCTGGTGGACCCCTGCCATAAACAAGCTATACAACAGAAGGAGGAAACTAGTACAAAAAAGAGTAAAATCTCAAGAAGGAAAGACATCCCTGATCAGTATCAGCAAGAAACTACGATCCGTCATTAAATCATCCAAGGCTAATTTCGAAAGAAAAATTGCCAATGACTCCAAAGATAACCACAAAGCATGCTTTAGCTATGTCAAGAACTCTCAGATCTGTTCTGAGTTAGTGCAGAATGGCACAAAATACACTGAACCGACTGATATTGCCAACATTCTGGCAGACGGGTTTAGTGCAATCTTCACCCCCCTCTCATCCCCTAAAGGGCCCATAACCATACCAGAAGAATGTAGAGCCCCATCAATCACCGACACACAGGTTAAAACAGCCCTATCCAAAGCCAAAAACACAGCTTCAATGGGACCGGGCGATGTCCCAGGCTGTGTCTTACAAGAGCTCCAAAATGAACTAACCCCTCACCTAAACACACTGTTCAAACTCAGCCTCTCTACAGGCTACATACCCACAGAGTGGTGCACAGCAACAGTTATCCCACTCCACAAAGGTGGAGCCACAACGGACCACAGGAACTATCACCCTATAAGCCTGACTAGCCTGGTCTGCAAGGCTGTGGAGCGCATCATCATGGAACTCATTAACAGAGACATTGGGAACCTCCAAACCTTGGACCCTACCCAGTTTGGCTTTGTTAAGGGCAGATCATGACTCCTAAACCTGGTGGACTTCTTTGAGACAGTTACCAAGGCATTAGACGAGGGAAAGAAGGTCCACACAGCCTACCTAGACCTCGCAAAGGCTTTTGACACCATTCCCCATTCTAGTATTATAGACAAGCTCACCAGCTTGAATATAAACCCCTACATCACGAGATGGGTTGCCAAATGGCTCATGGATAGAACCCACATGGTGAGAGTTGCAGGCTCTATGTCCAACTCTAAGCCGGTTACAAGTGGCGTCCCCCAGGGCTCAGTCCTAGAACCCCTCCTGTTCGGTATATACTTCTTAGAGGTACAGGCAAGCATAGGAGGATTATGGCTGACCAAGTTCACAGACGACTGCAAACTAGGGGCCATAATTGATTCTCTGGCTGATACAGACACCCTCCAGAAGAGTCTCACTGAGACGGATACCTGGTGTCAAAATCATGGCCTCAAGCTAAATGCCAAAAAGTGCATAGTCATCCCCTTTGGAAAAAATAAAGTACCCATGAACTACCACATAAGTGGTAGTCCCCTAAATACAGAAAATGTAATAAGGTATCTGAGGACCCAAGTAGATAGTAATCTCTCCTTTGATAATCATATTGCCAAGGTGGTTAGAAAATCCTTCTATGTGGCCCACCTAATCACAAAAGGGTTCACATCTAGAACAAAAGAGGTTATTGTGCCTCTCTCCTCATCACTCATTCGACCCATCATACAATATAACGCCCCATTTGGGATGTACCTTACAAGACACCTGCAACAACTGGAAAGACCACAAAAGTACCTCACCAAGAGGATTACTGGCCTCAAACAGATGCCCTATGCAGCCCAACTCACGAAACTCCAGCTGTACTCAGGTGTATACAGCTTACTCAGAGGTGATCTCTGCTTGACATACAAGGCCATGGCCAACCCAGAATTGATGGACATGCTCCACCTAAATAAAATAAATCCCGGAGAGACACACGTTCTAGAGATATAAACCTCACCACAATGATACATAGGACATGCTGAAGGGATAGATTCCCCATGCTTTGGAACAGGATTCCAATATACATCAGGCAGAGCCCCTCACTAACACTCTTCAAGAAAAACCTTGATGGGTGGATGGGAAACAGAAAATTTACCCTGGGGATCACTGCAGTGGCTCTGCTGGACAGTGGTGCAGGGAACTAATGGCTCTGCTGGACAGAGGCAGAGGGAACTAATCTAAGGGGGTGGCAAAAGCCAACACATTCTGGCTAGGCTTATAAACGTCCTTGGGCAGATAGCCTAGTACTTACCTATGAACCTATATTAGAAATCATTAAGGGGCTAGGCTTTTATTCCAGATACTTTCTTAAAAAAAAAAAAAAAAAGACAGTAGAACTCAGAGCCATGTTAGATTTATTGGCCTAAACCATAGCCTTCTAAAAGAGCGTTTTTACATGGTCTCTGTATGGTCAGCTCTTCCAGGTTTGCAGAAAGGTGGCTTGATGTGGTCTTTTCACCTCCAACATGTATAGCCGCACATAAAAATAGCAAATAACTCGTGAGGTTCCTATGCTTTCCTCATTGCCAGTTTTGAATTCTTCCATTTCATATCATCTTTGCTCTCAGAGTGTTTACCAAATGCATGGCGGTCATGGCAGCTTATCTGTAGCTGCAGAGAATCAAGGTTTTCCCTTAGCTAGATGACTGGCTTCTGGCAGCTGCAACTATGAATGGTGTTCTCTCAGCCAGGAACTACCTTTTTTCCCTGTCCCTGTTCTTATGGATTATTGTAAATGCATCAGTGCTTTGGTTGATGCATGCACAGACCATAACATTCATTGTGTATTGTTTATGTTAATGACTGATACACTGTTGTCCAGTCTTTTCTGCCCATTTTTATATAACATTTTTTTGCAGTGGACTGTTAAGTTTCAGTGAAACTTGCTTTTAGATTGTATAGACTTCCCAGTAGGAATGTCAAAGAAGTGCAGGGACCATGTCGGCTGGGGATTTTGCAGTTTTAATTTGTCCCAAGGTAGAGTATTTCTGCCTCCCACCCTATATGTGACAGCTACCATGAATTTGTCTGCTCTACAGCAGTGGGTGCTTCCAGGAGCAGACAGTCCAAGAACCTTGGCTGCAAATGGAGGCCTCACTGCACATCATTATGCTAAAAATGAGGGCAATACTTTTCGGGTCTATATCAGATATCATATATGTCATATTGTTGACAGCTCACAATGTCGACTCTGAATTGTTTGACACCAAAATGTCGAACTACAAAAATAGCGAACGGCCAAATAAATTGTTTGGCCATTCTCTGACACCTGCCCTTTCCCTGAGTGTAGTGCAGTCTCGGAGTTAGAATATTTAGTAAGGGGGGTGTGGGGGATGAAGCCCCCCACTTAAATATATTTGTTTATGTGTGCCGTTGATGTTTGGCCAACCAATTTCTTTCCATTGCAAAGAAATTGGTTATATGGCCGTTCTCTCTATTTTTGTAGGTCGACATTTTGGTGTCGAACAATTCAGAGTTGACATTGTGAGCTGTCGACAATGTAATATAGACCCATAATTTTCACCTTGCAGGTATTCTAAGACACCCTTCCATCACATGCTGTTGCAACATAGCAGTAGCTTGGTACATCAACAAGCAGTAGAAGACCCACTCATATCCCTTCTATTAAGCAGGTGGTCCACAGTAATCAGTGTTCTACCCCCTGAGAGTTTGGGAGTGTCTTTTCAATGAAATGCATTCTAATAGCCAGTCCCATCCCAGGTTAAGCCAGTGTTTTGACTGATAAGCTCAGTCATTGTGTACTGATGCCTCATGACTTGTCTGTCAGCCAGTCCATATTCGTGATACTGTTTGATCACGGTGAATAGCCTTGTGGTGACCTATTTATATCTCTGACCCCCTTCTAATAAAGCAACTTTTCCCCTTATTCCTCTCTTGGAAGATTACCCCAGTGATGTAAGTGCCCCATGTCTTCTGTACTCTTTTCCACCAGTCCCCCTTTTTCCCAAAATCATGGAGAAAGCCAAGATGTTCAAGGTCAGATGCATCCTAATTGACCCTTTTTGGATGCCAACTGCTGCTGCCTCATTTTCTGTTCCAGACTGTACATGTGAAACCATCCATGACGCTTCTGCCTCACCTGTATGACATGCCTCACCTGTTTTTCACTTCCAGTGCCTAACTGCATGGTTTCACCAGTTCCAATAATAGCCAAGGACCATGCTTATCCAGATGGGGTGGTGTAAATCCTTTCTTCTGCCCAACAGCTTGGCACAAAAAAAAAATACAAATCTGTGGATGTGCTTTTCCATTTGGGCTCTGACCTGGAGCATAGAGCCTTTTACAGCCTATTTACAACTATTCATGATTACCTTTCTACCATTTTTTGACTCTGGATTTAACTATTCAACTGTTAAGTGCTTTACTGTCATTCAAAGCTGGTAAAACACATCATGTTTTTTTTCTTTTTCTTTTGTAATTGATAGTACGTAGAGTAGATAAGACTCCATACACTGCAATGAATTATGATTGGGTCTCACCGACCATAACCAGTTATTATGTATTCCTGACATGGATGCCAAGATTAACTTCTTGAGCTTTGCACTCAAGGTGAATTTCTTGGCATTTATGTCTCGAACAAAATAACATGGTTATTATTGGAGACCCTATCATAACTCTCTATGTCAGTCTTGTCAAACTTTTATCAAAGCACAAATTCTCTTTCATTAGCTTCCCTTAAAGTCAGTAAAAGCTTTTGAAAAGGCACATCTCTTCTGTCCACCAGTCAAGGATCTTGTACTATCTTGGATTTATGTTTTGTTTTAGAAAGGTTAAACAAATGTTTTTATGAAGTGTGTCTTCAGCAGATCTGAAAAATATGTTGTTCAGGGCTTCGTTTTTGGTTGCCTTCATATCTGCCAGTAGAATATTAGAGCTGGGGCCTTATCATTTAACCTTCCTTACTTGGTGTACCACAAGGACAGAGCATCCATAAGGACCAATCCTCCTTTCATTCCTAAGGTTACTACTGAAGCGATGTAACTAATTTAAATTGGTCTACCAAACTGCAGTGGTCTTCCCGAATTACTATTGTATGGGAGAATGTCTGTTACTTTGCACAGCTTTTCAAAGACAACTCAAGTTTTTTTTTTTTTTGGCAGAATTAACACTGTTCATAAAGATTTTCAATTTTTTGTTTCCTGTTTCTGAGAGTTTTCAAAATTATCACTGTCTGAATGTATAAAATGTTCTTACAAAAGTTACCTAAACCTCTGCCTGAGGTACCCAGGACGCATTCAGAGACATAGTTACTTCACAGTCTGTTTTTAGAAGTTCATCAGCTGATATTTATGCAGTCTCTAGGGGCATCACAATGAATACTTTAACATGATACTACATGCTAGATGTGATCTCTAGATCCATACCTTCTTTTGGAGCCACCTTAGTTAGAGGCATACATCCATGAGAATCGCCTTAAGAAGATCAGCTTGGGACTTTGTCCTACTGCTAAAGAAAATGGATCAGTCTCAGATGTCATATGGCTTTTGATATTTCATTATAAATAATGGGAGTATTTCTACTCCCCTTTGCACAAACCACAGAGATCTGGAGAAAGATCTGTGGCAGCACAGCTTTGTGTGTGTAAGATGAAGAGCTTGCTAGCCTAGAGACTTTTTTTCAGCATGGCTAAAACCCTAATGGCCTTATTCATAGTGATAAGAGAGAGATAGAATGAAGCTGCCAGTCTAGCTCTCTTGTTTTTATTAAGTATGACACTTTTGTTTACCTGTGAATGTACTGCTAAAGACAGAACAACTGTGATAGCTGATGCTTGCTCTGCCACTAAAAAGGAGTGGAGGGGTGACCGATGAGGGATGTAGGAAGGAAGGGGGTAGTGATAAGAGGGGTTGAGGGAAGGGCTGAAAGATTTACTGGAACTTGTTTTGAGGAATGTGAGGACACAGAGACATATTCTAGTGAGGGTTACTATAGCATTGAGAGTAAAGAAATCAAGGACATCTTCAGGAAATTCTTCTTCCATTTCAGGTGGGTAACCAAATATTTGGAACTGATAACTAAGGGAACAATAATGTCACAGTGCAGTTAGGAAGTTCAGATTCATTTCCCTGTAAACGTTCATTTCAGGTGGGTAACCAAATATTTGGTACTGATAACTAAGGGAACAATGAAGCCACAGTGCAGTTAGGAAGTTCTGATTCCTTTCCCTGTAAACGTTTTGCTTAGCTTTTTTTAACCATTCTTTTAAACCTTCATTAGTATCTCCAACTCACCTTGCAGTAGACTCTTGCCATCTTTTACAAGCTTTCTGGTATTAGTTAAAAAAAAGGGAATATGTTTACTTGAGCATCCACACTTACCTCGAACGGGTGTAACGCCAAGTTGGAATGTCGAATTTCACAGTCGCGAACAGTCAGAATGTCGCACAAAACACCGAATGTGACATTTCCGACCACTCTACCACCTCAACAAGCACTACCATGCATTTTGCATATATTGCATTCGTAATAAGGAGAATTTGCTGCACTGCTTTCGAACATTTCCCGGTTGGCCATCCACCGACCGATCAAATGAATGTATACCAAAAAAAAGTACCAACTAGAAATATTGTTATACCTCTGGACAGAGTAACTATTGAGATATATATACATTTTTATAAATCAAAAGCAGTATGAAGGGGAACTTCTTATATAGGGGATCTTTAGTGATATTCTGTTTTTCCTAAGAAGCTTCAGGATTGTTGCCTGTACCTGGTATAAATAAAATAGACTGGGATTTGTTTAACATGAGGACATGAAACTTACTTTTCAAAAATGTTCCCCATTTTATGTCAAGGTGTATTGGACATTCCAAATAAAAACACATGCATACAGAAAATTTGGATGGCACAGTGGTGCAGCGGTATCGTTGCCTCACAGCAAGAGGTTCTCCAGTTCGATTCTCAGCTGGGCCGCCTCCTGTGTGGAGTCTGTGTGTCCTCCCTCTGTTCCTGTGGGTTTCATACAGGTGCTCTGGTTTCCTCCCATGTCACAAAGACATGCGCCTGGAGTGTTTCTCCCTGGGCCTCTGCTGAAAATTGGCTTAATTCCAAGTTGGACTTTCCCGGTAAATGAATGTTAAATAAATAAAATCTATTACAAAAATTTGATCAACATTGTGGGTAGAGATATCAGATGCTAATGGGACTACTAATCAATATAGCGTAAGACTTACCCCAAACAATGTTAAGGAGATCTAAGCAGTGCCTGTCTCTCAGTTTGACCAGTACAGACTCAAACACGTATGCTAGTTTCTGTCCTTGCTGTGGAAAGAAATAGGTAAGGTCTGAGTGGAAATTTTACAGTAATGTATGCATTGTTATTTTTTTTTGTTCATAACCATTCACACAGTCCTACTGCTGTGATTTTTACCAAAATCATGCATATATCTTATTTATTCCAGTTTCCCAAATCTCTTACACCTCCAAGTATCCCAGAGGAACATGTATCAGGATACTCTCTAAAAGTAAAAATACTACTTTGATGGGGCCTGATAAATTTACCTGCAATCCTAATAAATATCTGCAAACGTGTCCTTTTAGAGCCCCATCCTTAAACTGTTTAACCTGTGCTTAGCTACAGGATTTATCCCTGAAGTATGGCAAACTACAGTAGTGATGCTCTTATGTAAGGGTGACCCATGCAAAGCCATGGAATGCATCTTTTCTGAACTCCCAAACTATGATATAAAAGACCATATCAGGCTAGACACACATCAGTTTGGCTTTGTCAGAGGGAGATCCTGCCTACTCATTTTAAATTAACTTTGAGAAGGTCAAGTCAGATTGTAGACTGTGGTCATTCTGTTTATATAGCTTATTTGTGTCTGGCAAAAGCACTGGGCACTGTACCTCATGCTGACATCATACGAAAGCTAAGTGCCTTAAAAGTAGATTCCTTTTTTTCAAACACATTTATTGAATTATCCCTTGTGACACAGGCAAACTTACATTCACATAAAAGTAATCAAGCCATATTAAAAAGTTCACACTTACAAACATTGTGCATCACATATATTATTCTACACCATATAATCAAAGCAACATTGCATAAATTGTTCAGTTCATGCCTTCTCTTAAACCTCAAAAATATGCTAGATGCCACGACAATATAACTGAAAACAGGATACTCAGTGCGAAAGAAAGAACGCTGCTCGTACGAGAAGAAACAGTTTAATCCACATATACCATAGGACAACACAAGCTGCAGGTTAAGCGCTTTCAACTGAAGAAATCAGTCTTCATCAGAACAAAGTGTTGATGAATACATTGTGTATATATAGTAACTGTCAATTGTGAATTCAAAAAATTGCGCCAAAACCTTTAAAGAGACATTATTAAATAACAATATGTGGGAATAAAAGTGCTACCTAATACATATAAACATAAGCTAAATGCTTCCTTATAACATAAAAAAACAATACCAAAAATTGATAAAAAACTAAACTCATTAATTAATTCAGTTGTGTTAATAAATGAGAGTGAAGCCAATTCTTAATGCCTTGTAGTAAAATGTACTGATATTGAATAAATTGAAACAATAAGATAAAAGGAATTAAAAGACTTGCCTACCTAATATATTGGTGTATCATACAGCGAATGAACTAATATTATTATATATAAGCCTAAAAATAATGTAGAATATATGGACTATATATAAAAAATAAATTTATGATTGTTAAATAGTAATGAATAATAATAAATAATAAAATAATGGAATAATGGAATTAAACAGCAGAAAAAGACCTTAATATATACTGCCCTAAAACACATATATTATTTAAAATCTTAAAATTATTATATGTAAAATTTGTAATATCAATGATACATATTAAATGAATATAAAAAAACTATCATACAATATAAATAATCATATAAATATATAAATACATAAATATATAAGAATATATAAATATATAAATACATATACAAAAGATAGCTATAATATTAGAATCGATATAAATAGCTACTAGTGTAGCAATAAAATCAAATATAATAAAATAAAGTTAAAATGACATAAGGAGAACCAACTAACCCACTTCAAGGAAGGGTTTGATACTAATATACTCATTAAGGCCTGGGTATCTAGTGGCATCTGTTCTTATTTGCCATATACTTTCCTTAAGTGCAAGTCGTGCTTTCCAGTTCCCTGAGTATATAGTTTCATTGATTTGATCTATAATACTAAATAAAAAGCCATGTTGCTCTCCTTTGTCTGCAATGTGTCTATATAGGGCATTATTTTTATCTTTCTTGCGTATTTTGTAAAGATGTTCATAAATCCGCTTCTTAAGCATCCTTTCTGTCTTACCTATATAGAAAGCGGTGCAAACTTTACATTTAGCTATATATACTATTTGTTTGCTGTTGCAACTTCCACCTATGCTTCTGATATCAGTGTGGTTTATATCAGTTAATCAAAATTTCTCCGTGGTGTTGATATGAGAACATTGATTACAACATCCACACTTAACAGTTGTCTTCTTACTTCTTATAAATGTATCCTTTTGATTATCTGTGTGTTCTAACATTCTTTTTATATTGGGTGCCACTTTATATACAATAACTGTTTTTTTACCTAGGACACTTGTAAAATTATTAGCATAAATGATGTCCCAATGTCTAAATAGTATTTCTTTAATATGATGTACAAAAGGAGAGTATGTTAAAACACATACTCTGTTAAAAATGTTAGTTTCATCTTTTATTATAGTTCTTACAGGCTCCTGAATTCCTAACAAGGGTTTATATTTGTGTCCCCATTCTGAAATAACAAATTGAGTAATATTCTTGAGAAGCTTTTCAGGATAGCCTCTAGTTTTGAACATACTGTATAACGTAGCAATGTCTTGTTCCATCATGTTGATATTACAGATTTTACATATAGGTTCATAGGTTCATACTAGGCTATCTGCCCGAGGGCATTTACAAGCCTAGCCCATAGTTTTGTGGCTTACGCCACCCCTTTAGTATGGGGAACTATACCCATTATTTTGCTGTGCTTCTGTTGAGCAGTGACACTGAGGTAATCCCTGGGGTATATCTGCGATCTCCCATCCATTGGTCAAGATTTCTCTTGAACAAGGCCAGCGAGGTGCTCTGCCTCACATATACCGGGATTTTATTCCACAGCATAGGGAGTCTTTGGGTGATGAATCTATCCCTCCAGCGCGTCCTATTAATAGCCGTGTCGAGGTTTAAGTCTTTAAATAATATATGTGTTTTAGGGCAGTATATATTAAGGTCTTTTTCTGCTGTTTAATTCCATTATTCCATTATTTTATTATTTATTATTATTCATTACTATTTAACAATCATAAATTTATTTTTTATATATAGTCCATATATTCTACTACAAGTTTTGAATGTTATTTTGGAGGCCAGGAGGCCTAGTACAAGGAAAGTTTACGCTGATAAATGGAGGAGATTTTTAATTTGGAGTACAGCAAAGGACTTTGATGTTTCTAAACCTAATTTAAGTGTTGCTCTTCAATACCTTACTGAGTTATTGGACAAAGGTTTGTCCTTCTCCTCTATTAAGGTTCATGCTGCAGCAATTTCTGCTCACTATGACTGTGACCCACCATTATTTTCTCATCCTTTGTTTAAGCAATTCCTTAGAGGGGCAAAGAATATAAGACCCCCACGTAGAGCTCCTACTCCTGCTTGGGATCTCAATTTTGTGTTGGAGAAACTCACTCTACAACCTTTTGAGCCTGCAGCGACTGCCGAGTTGAAATATTTATCATGGAAGACTGCTTTTTTGTTGGCCATTACCTCTGCGAGAAGGGTTTCTGAATTACAGGCCCTTATGGCGGTTGAGCCTTTCCTAATTTTCCACAAGGACAGGGTATCTTTGCGTACTAACCCTTCCTTTATGCCTAAAGTGGTTTCTAGTGTGGCTTTAAACCAAACTATTCATTTGCCTACTTTTTATGCAAACCCCCAAAATAAAGGGGAAAAGATTTTGCACACTTTGGATATACACAGACAGTTGCGATATTATTTGAGCAGAACTAAAGGGTTCAGGCAGTCTCAGCAGTTGTTTGTTTCATTTGCTTTGGGTTCTCAGGGCAAACCTGTTTCAAAGCAGACTATTTCTAAGTGGATTGGTTTTTGTATTGCTTTCTGTTATTCCCATCATGGTAAGGAGATTCCAGCTGGGATTAGGCCTCATTCCACTAGGGCTACTGCCACTTCTACAGCTTTTTAAGGGGTGGCTACTAAAGATATTTTGGAGGCAGCTACTTGGAGTTCAGTGCATACTTTCTCTAAACATTACCACCTTCCACTTTACTCTAAATCTAGGGCTGGTTTTGCCACTGCAATTTTACAGGGCATTTTGGCAGCTCCTAATGCTTTATAGTTTTGCCATCCTCCCTTACCTCTGCTTTGGGATTCTACCCATATGTAAGGACTGCAGCAATGTGAGATGAAGAACATAGTACAGTTTGTACCTACCATAAATGTAGATGTTCGAAGATCCACATTGCTGCAGTCCACCCTCCCTCCTTCCTCTGTAGTTAGAGGTGGTTGGGTGGTTTGGGTTGTGAATATTGTAAATATTGTAAATATGTTTAGTGCAGGGGTGGTTGGTTGTTTTTTGGCTTTGGCCTTTCTTTTTAGGGCCTTCTGACATCTGGGGCAAGAAAAGACTGAGGATATGACGTCGGTCATGCGCATTTGTACCCTGACGTCCTGATGTCAGTTTTAAGTGCCTTGACCGACGTCAGCCTAATACTTTGGTATTCGGGCCGACCGAGGACAGCGGACTACCCATATTTAAGGACTGCAGCAATGTGGATCTTCGAACATCTACATTTATGGTAGGTACAAAACTGTACTTTTTTATGAAGTGTGTCTTCAGCAGATCTGAAAAATATGTTGTTCAGGGCTTCGTTTTTGGTTGCCTTCATATCCATTTATATTTGTGTATACATTGACGTGGTTGTTTTTGAGCCATTATTGTCGGTGTATCAGCTTTACCAGCTTTTCCCCATCTCCTTTTTCTTTTTTGTTTTTTGGGTAATTTACATATTATCTCTTAGACTTATAAGATATATGCAAAAAATATTATCTCTCAGAACTATGGATTTCTCCAGTTTCATTCGGGGGCTGGTTTCTGACAGAGAGGACCTTGAGGTCTTCGGACTTGGGTCATCCACAGGGAACACTGGGGGGTCCGATTTGGTTGATTCTGAATCCAATTGTGGACTACTTTTTGGAAACTTAAATAAACATCTTAGATCGCTAAGATCCAATATTTGGCATAGTAAGTTATTTAATGCTTACCAGACTGCGGGTATCACCCCAAGGGGACTGCGTGTTCGCACTGTTCCCCATGTTACCAATGCGGATGAGGAACTCAATTCAAAATGGAACAAAATACAAGAAGAAGCTACCATGGCTTTTGTTGTTGAACTGCTCAAGTTCCATAACAGGGCCATTGACAAAGAATTAGAGGAAATCAATACTCTAGTCAACAAATTGGTAATCTATGAGAAAGAACCATTTTTTAAGACTTCACTAAACAAGGTGGCTTCTGATTTACGCAAGTTGGACACTGAACTTAAATCCAGAAAAAACAAAAAAATTATCAGGGACCAGGAAGACTATAGGAGGGGGAATCCTTTTATGTCTAGCTCCAAACATGTTAGGTTTTCACCTATTCCTTTTAAATCTACTAATAAAAGGAAACGACCCAGATCTATATTAAAAAGGCAGGAGACTGAGACAACATCCTCTTTTGAGGACACTTCATCAGGCACAGAAAATGAAGCCACAACAGTCTCAGAGTCACCGACCCCAAAAAGAATACAAAGGTTAACCCCTTTAGGCCCAAAATCAGGAGGGGAGGACGGAAACATCGTAGAAATAGAGAACATTCAGGGTCTTTTGAACATTGCTCTGGCGAAATGACAACTCCATGCTACAATGTCTTAAATTTATCATGCTTTGAACTCTCTCCTATTCAGTTAAGAATGTTAAATAAAGGCCTTTCTTTTATTCCAGGCTTCACTGTGTCAGAGGAATCTTTTGCACAGGATGTTGTGAATTTTTGTCGTCTGTTAAATTTGAAGTTGTTTTTTGGTGATAGTGATGGTACTTATGATTATGACAGATTCATATATCATAGATCCAACTTTTCTCCACCTATGCATCAGATGGTTTTGCAGTTTCAGAACAGTGTACTTAAGGACTTGCATTTTTTGGGTTCTGATATTTCATTACAACACAATAATCTATCTTCTGATGAAAGACAAGCCATTCTTGAACTTCAAAATAACAGGGAAATTGTGATAATTTCAGCTGACAAAGGTGGTGCTGTGGTTGTATTAGACTGGGCTGATTATGATAAGGAAGCATTGCGACAACTAAATGACGCAAGATACTATTCACGTATGGTTATTGACCCTACTCACATGTTTAGGAAACAGATTGAGACATATTTAAGACAAGCAAGAGATGAGGCTATCATTACTGATGATATCATGAATCAACTTTTAGTTGATGATCCCATTAACCAATACATATATTTCCTGCCAAAAATTCACAAAGATCTTTCTCATCCACCTGGCAGACCCATTGTATCGGGTAAGGGATATATCACAGAACCTCTCTCTTTATTTTTGACCAAGCATTTGAAGCCTTTGCTTCCCAACATTCGATCACGCCTACAAGATACAACTAATTTTTTACAGATTGTCTCTGACACACACCTTGATCCAGATTGGCTTTTATGTTCCTTAGACGTAAGTGCCTTGTATACCAATATTCCACACCAGGATGGGCTACTTGCCTTGGCTTATTGGCTTGAAGTCTCTAACTTATATAGTTCTGACTTCAATAAATTTCTGGTGGATTTGGCACAATATGTCCTTACTAGCAATGTTTTTTATTATAAAGAACAATGCTTTTGGCAAACCAAAGGGACAGCGATGGGGGCATCCTTTGCCCCCATATATGCTGATCTCTTTATGGCGTTTGTTGAGAAACACATAATCTATGATGAACAGAGGAGCACATTCTTGGCAGGTATTGATATATGGAGACGGTATCTTGATGATGTCTGGTTGGTATGGAGGTGGGATGAAGGTTCATTATTGGACTTTGTGACATATTTAAACAATAATGAATGGGGCTTGCATTTTGCCATCAATTATGATAAGGAAACTATCACATTTTTGGATGTCCTAATTCAGAGGGCACCTGATCATACACTATTTACTGAGATATATAGGAAGTTTCCGGAATACAATACAATTTTGCATGCCTCTAGTTATCATCCACCCCACATAGCACATAACATCCCCAAGTCACAATTCATACGTGCTAAACGTATTTGTTCTGAGGAAAGCACCTATTTGAAACATAAATCAGATATAACCAACAGATTTAGATCCCGTGGTTACAAAAGTGGCCACATTGCCATGGCCAGTAATAAGGTCAGTTCCTTGAACAGAAGTGATCTATTAACATATAAGACACACACTGACTCAACTGGTCAACCTCTTAGATTTACAACTACATTTGCCCGTAATTCAAATCGCCTCATTCAAAGTGTGAGGAGACATTGGAATATCTTACAATGTGACATGGAGATAAACAGCATCATTCCTGAAAGTTGTCTTTTTTCCTATAGGAAAGGGAAGAATCTCAATTCTTTCTTCAGTCATTACAAACATAGGGATAACAAATCATTTGATTTGACACAAACGACATTGACAGGGGAACCATTACAGGGCTGTTTTCCATGTGGACATTGTAATAATTGCAAATATATCCAAAAGTCCAAACGATTCTCTACTCGTAATTGTTCACAAGTTTTTGATTTGCGATTTTTTTCTAACTGTTCCAGTGACTGGATTATTTATTTAGCTTCTTGTAGCTGTGGTGCTTTCTATGTTGGACAAACGTCCAGACCTCTCAGGATTCGTATTTCTGAGCACCAAAGCAACATTAAACAAAAAAAGATACATAATGCTTTGTATAAACACACTTTAGCACATCCTACCAGTAAATTTAATTTTATCATTATTGATATGATTTCTGGCAATAGGGCTAATAAATGTCAATGGCACTCCATACTAAATGCAAAAGAAAAGAAATGGATAATTAGACTGGGTGGCTTGTTCCCACCGGGACTTAATGAACATCTATGATCGTCAGCCAATAGGATTGTTACTATCTGTATATATGCAGCCACTGTTTTTCACATTAACTTTTTTGTACACTGAAGAAGGCTGTGCTTTGCCAGCCAAAACCGGTTTGTTTTTGTTAACATGCTGTGATTTTTGTTTAATACAATTTTATATAGTCACCGTTTGCTGGCTCTGCATTTTTTGTTCCTGTTTGCTGATGTTCCTTGAGCCTTGCAGCTGCTGCCGTGCAGGAGGTTTTCTTTTCATGTTGCCTTCATATCTGCCAGTAGAATATTAGAGCTGGGGCCTTATCATTTAACCTTCCTTACTTGGTGTACCACAAGGACAGAGCATCCATAAGGACCAATCCTCCTTTCATTCCCAAGGTTACTACTGAAGCGATGTAACTAATTTAAATTGGTCTACCAAACTGCAGTGGTCTTCCCGAATTACTATTGTATGGGAGAATGTCTGTTACTTTGCACAGCTTTTCAAAGACAACTCAAGTTTTTTTTTTTTTGGCAGAATTAACGCTGTTCATAAAGATTTTCAATTTTTTGTTTCCTGTTTCTGAGAGTTTTCAAAATTATCACTGTCTGAATGTATAAAATGTTCTTACAAAAGTTACCTAAACCTCTGCCTGAGGTACCCAGGACGGTTCCCTATTAGAATCCTGAAACACTATAAGCCTGAAAGTCAAAATCCTGAAAACTAATGACTGAAAATGCAAAATCTCGAAAATGCAAAATCCTGAAAGTCAAAATCCTGAAAACACAAATAATGCAAATATGTCACTATAAAGACACTAATATCTACCAACTGACCCTGACCCTAACCCTAACCCTAAGGTCCGTCACTATCGACACTCACCTGACCGCCCTAACCCTAACTCACTTAAACCGCTAACCCCAATATTTGTCACTATTGCATACATGCCTAACCTGCGCCCTAACCCTAACTCACTTATACCGCCCCTAACCCTAACATAAAACCAACCGCACATTTACCCGGACCCAACGCATGACCTAACACCACAGGGCTAACAATAGCAAAGCCACAATGACGTCAGTATGTCCATTTTGTGTTTTCAGGATTTTGACTTTCAGGATTTTGCATTTTCGAGATTTTGCATTTTCAGTCATTAGTTTTCAGGATTTTGACTTTCAGGCTTATAGTGTTTCAGGATTCTAATAGGGAACCCCCAGGACACATTCAGAGACATAGTTACTTCACAGTCTGTTTTTAGAAGTTCATCAGCTGATATTTATGCAGTCTCTAGGGGCATCACAATGAATACTTTAACATGATACTACATGCTAGATGTGATCTCTAGATCCATACCTTCTTTTGGAGCCACCTTAGTTAGAGGCATACATCCATGAGAATCGCCTTAAGAAGATCAGCTTGGGACTTTGTCCTACTGCTAAAGAAAATGGATCAGTCTCAGATGTCATATGGCTTTTGATATTTCATTATAAATAATGGGAGTATTTCTACTCCCTTTGCACAAACCACAGAGATCTGGAGAAAGATCTGTGGCAGCACAGCTTTGTGTGTGTAAGATGAAGAGCTTGCTAGCCTAGAGACTTTTTTTCAGCATGGCTAAAACCCTAATGGCCTTATTCATAGTGATAAGAGAGAGATAGAATGAAGCTGCCAGTCTAGCTCTCTTGTTTTTATTAAGTATGACACTTTTGTTTACCTGTGAATGTACTGCTAAAGGCAGAACAACTGTGATAGCTGATGCTTGCTCTGCCACTAAAAAGGAGTGGAGGGGTGACCGATGAGGGATGTAGGAAGGAAGGGGGTAGTGATAAGAGGGGTTGAGGGAAGGGCTGAAAGATTTACTGGAACTTGTTTTGAGGAATGTGAGGACACAGAGACATATTCTAGTGAGGGTTACTATAGCATTGAGAGTAAAGAAATCAAGGACATCTTCAGGAAATTCTTCTTCCATTTCAGGTGGGTAACCAAATATTTGGAACTGATAACTAAGGGAACAATAATGTCACAGTGCAGTTAGGAAGTTCAGATTAATTTCCCTGTAAACGTTCATTTCAGGTGGGTAACCAAATATTTGGTACTGATAACTAAGGGAACAATGAAGCCACAGTGCAGTTAGGAAGTTCTGATTCCTTTCCTTGTAAACGTTTTGCTTAGCTTTTTTTAACCATTCTTTTAAACCTTCATTAGTATCTCCAACTCACCTTGCAGTAGACTCTTGCCATCTTTTACAATCTTTCTGGTATTAGTTAAAAAAAAGGGAATATGTTTACTTGAGCATCCACACTTACCTCGAACGGGTGTAACGCCAAGTTGGAATGTCAATTTCACAGTCGCGAACAGTCAGAATGTCGCACAAAACACCGAATGTGACATTTCCGACCACTCTACCACCTCAACAAGCACTACCACGCATTTTGCATATATTGCATTCGTAATAAGGAGAATTTGCTGCACTGCTTTCGAACATTTCAGGTTGGCCATCCACCGACCGATCAAATGAATGTATACCAAAAAAAAGTACCAACTAGAAATATTGTTATACCTCTGGACAGAGTAACTATTGAGATATATATACATTTTTATAAATCAAAAGCAGTATGAAGGGGAACTTCTTATATAGGGGATCTTTAGTGATATTCTGTTTTTCCTAAGAAGCTTCAGGATTGTTGCCTGTACCTGGTATAAATAAAATAGACTGGGATTTGTTTAACATGAGGACATGAAACTTACTTTTCAAAAATGTTCCCCATTAATATAATATATTATTAATATATAATAATTTTAAGATTTTAAATAATATATGTGTTTTAGGGCAGTATATATTAAGGTATTTTTCTGCTGTTTAATTCCATTATTCCATTATTTTATTATTTATTATTATTCATTACTATTTAACAATCATAAATTTATTTTTTATATATAGTCCATATATTCTACATTATTTTTAGGCTTATATATAATAATATTAGTTCATTCACTGTATGATACACCAATATATTAGGTAGGCAAGTCTTTTAATTCCTTTTATCTTATTGTTTCAATTTATTCAATATCAGTACATTTTACTACAAGGCATTAAGAATTGGCTTCACTCTCATTTATTACCACAACTGAATTAATTAATGAGTTTAGTTTTGTATTAATTTTTGGTATTGTTTTTTTATGTTATAAGGAAACATTTAGCTTATGTTTATATGTATTAGGTAGCACTTTTATTCCCACATATTGTTATTTAATAATGTCTCTTTAAAAGTTTTGGCGCAATTTTTTGAATTTACAATTGACAGTTACTATATATACACAATGTATTCATCAACACTTTGTTCTGATGAAGACTGATTTCTTCAGTTGAAAGCGCTTAACCTGCAGCTTGTGTTGTTCTATGGTATATGTGGATTAAACTGTTTCTTCTCGTATGAGCAGCGTTCTTTCTTTCGCACTGAGTATCCTGTTTTCAGTTATATTGTTGTGGCATCTAGCATATTTTTGAGTTTTTGGTGGTAAGGATATGGCCGGTAGTGAGGAAGGAACGCCAGCTTCATTGTCGAGTGGTGATTTGGTCCAGATTCGAGCAGACGTTTCAGCATTGCAGACGGAGGTTCATAAACTATTTTCCATGTTTACGGAGTTTTTGTCGGAATATAAAAAACCTGTCAGCTCAACGGGAAGTGCTCACAGCGTGAAGGGAGTCCACGCTACACATGCCCAATCCATCGGGGCTAGCCCCACTTCAGCAGAGATTAGTCCGAAGGGTATCGATGGCAATTTTGAACCAGCATGTACAAAGATTTACAAAACTAATTCGCAGCATTCTAGAGTATTGGTTCACACTCCTGATTTGGACATGCCGTGTTTATTAAAGGACAATTCTGTTATTGATCTGCACAATGATACGTGTATAGATATGCCTAATTTATGTGCAGAGGATCCCAACAACGTTTTTCATTCCCCTACGAGTCATCATGGACAAATTATTAACAAGAGACTTGGTTTATTATCTCCCAACGAAGACTTAATTTTTGATTTTAGCTTTTTACGGAACTGTAAAGAAAGGGAATTCAACCATGTTAAAACGGGAGCAAGACCTAAAGAAAAGCAAGTTACTAAACAGTATCACAATGTGAAACATAAAGATAAAGGACAAAACAAAGGTACTGTTACACATATATCTAGTCCTATTAAGGACAATAAACAAAGGTTTTTACATAAAACAAATGGTGAAAGTAATGTAAATGCCAGTGTGGATTACCACATACATAATGAATTAATAGATCAATTTTTATGTGATGATTTTAATTTTGATGGTGGGTCCAATAGGGACCGGAATGTGAACATTAACATTACTGATTTTAAACACAATAGTTTGAGAGAAATGATTTTTAATTTTGGTAAGAAATTGTTACAGTATAAAAACACTAAAATTGACATTGCCTACCTATCTAAATGTCTCAACACTAAAGTAGTACCCAAGGGTATTAGATTTTTCAAGCTACCTTTGGGCATTGATTATAATAAAGAAGTGAAAAAAGAATTTAATGAACTTTTTGATAGTTTTGGTTTGTTGTACCTCAGGACATTAATTAAATAAAATGACGAAAAAATGATTAATTTAAGCAATGAGGTAGAATATATGAATGATATCATTATTAAGCACCATGATTTTGATAAATGGAAAGATTTATATTTTAAACAGTTTGATATTACACAAGAGAAAGTTACTAACATTTTTGAAAGGAAAAATAGGAAGTTAGTTAGAGATATTGAGGCTTACGAGTACAATAGAGCCTACATATGGCCAACGGATAGGAGAGACTATACACATAGTGGAAGAGTACATTATAGAGATCGAAATAGGAGCAATAATAAAGAAGAACATTTTCGGGGAGGGAGATTTTTTCCAGCACCAAAACACAACTACCCCCACAACAAATGGAATTAATTCCTTCTACAGACAAAGATACAGTCTCCATTAGGAAGTCAAGTTCGGTGTATACATTTGAGCAAACAAGTAAATCAAGTTTACATAAATGTAATAATGCAGTTTATTTTTCTATAGAGAGTACTGATATTAGTGGAAATCTGGATATTCAGGATATAGCAAAAGACAATAGTATTATTCATGGAAATGTGCATATTCAGGCTATAACAAAAGACAATAGTATTATTCATGGTCATGATCTAGCTGAGAATACACAACAGATAGTGATTACCTATAATGGATTGAATGTATTTAATTATACAGATATTGTCATAGAACAAGAATTTTTTAATTTGATGAGTAAGGGAATGAAGTTCATTCCTACTGTAGGCACGAATTTAGTAGATACTATCAAAGAGATAAAGATGTATTGCAGGAGACTTAATTTAGCTATACAATTTGATTCTACACAAGGTACTAGAGGTATTATTTCACCTCCTAAATTGAAGAAAAAAAGTATGTATGTACCTGTGAGTAATCAAGTAGTGAGTAGTTATGAAAAGATGGTAAATAAGGATATCTATTGGTTGAATCATGATATACATAGAAACGAAAGCGGACACTACAGCCTAAAGGATAATTTAACACAGAAAGAAAGAAGATGTTTAAATAATATTATACAGAATAAAGATATCCGTATTATGAAGCCCGATAAAGGGGGCGGAATAGTTATTAGCTATACGTTGGATTATAATAATAAAATTCATAAATTACTATATGAGTCGGGAAATTATGAGGTCATTTCTTTAAACGAAATTAATATAGGATATAAAAGAATTGATCTTATTTTGGAAGAATATTTAATAGATAATAGAATTACTAGTGATATCTATACTTTTCTTAGAACAGATTATCCTGTATTGGCCAAAATAGTGGGAATACCAAAAACACATAAGTCTCTTGAAGATCCACCCTACAGACCAATAATTTCAGGTTCCAAGTCTAAAACATTTAATATTGGTATACTTATTGATACATGGACAAAACACATATATAAAGCTGTCCCCCACATCATGAAAGACTCTTGGAGTTTTCTGAATGGCCTTACTACAGACAAATGGAATCAAGATTATTTTTTTATTACTGCAGATGTAGTCGATCTTTA
The DNA here is from genome assembly GCF_019279795.1 of Protopterus annectens. Classification (NCBI taxonomy): domain Eukaryota; kingdom Metazoa; phylum Chordata; order Ceratodontiformes; family Protopteridae; genus Protopterus; species Protopterus annectens. The sequence continues at coordinate 331,335,188 of NC_056751.1, read as the reverse complement.
CACCTGTATACCCAAAGAGACAGGACTGGAATTTTTTTCCAACAGTCTTAGAAAATATTCAGGTTATAGTTGGGATAAAATATGTGTTATTACAGAAATGATGTCTCTTGTTCTAGATTACAACTATATTATTTTTCAAGGTGAATTCTTCAGGCAGAAAATCGGGGTGGCTATGGGAGCTTCGTGCGCCCCGATTTTCGCAAATATGGTGATGTTGGAATGGGAAAACGAATATTTATTCAAGAGTACATACTACAATCAAGTAGTATCATATGCTAGATATTTGGATGATTTGTTTATTATATGGAAGGGCACTGAAGATAGGATAGAGGAATTTATCAAATTTCTTAATACTACTATGGATTTCTTAAAATTTACTTATAGTTATAATAAGAAAGAAATATCATATGCCTTGACACATTTATAAAAAATACAGACAGGGTATACATCACAAATTTACAGAAAACCAACATTTTCTAATGACTACATACAATATGATAGCAATCATCCACAGTTTATGTTCAAAAATGTAGTCAAGGGACAATGTATACGGATTGCCAGAATGTCATCCACAAAGGAAGTGATGGAACAAGACATTACTACGTTATACAGTATGTTCAAAACTAGAGGCTATCCTGAAAAGCTTCTCAAGAATATTACTCAATTTGTTATTTCAGAATGGGGACACAAATATAAACCCTTGTTAGGAATTCAGGAGCCTGTAAGAACTATAATAAAAGATGAAACTAACATTTTTAACAGAGTATGTGTTTTAACATACTCTCCTTTTGTACATCATATTAAAGAAATACTATTTAGACATTGGGACATCATTAATGCTAATAATTTTACAAGTGTCCTAGGTAAAAAAACAGTTATTGTATATAAAGTGGCACCCAATATAAAAAGAATGTTAGAACACACAGATAATCAAAAGGATAAATTTATAAGAAGTAAGAAGACAACTGTTAAGTGTGGATGTTGTAATCAATGTTCTCATATCAACACCATGGAGAAATTTCGATTAACTGATATAAACCACACTGATATCAGAAGCATAGGTAGAAGTTGCAACAGCAAACAAATAGTATATATATAGCTAAATGTAAAGTTTGCACCGCTTTCTATATAGGTAAGACAGAAAGGATGCTTAAGAAGCGGATTTATGAACATCTTTACAAAATACGCAAGAAAGATAAAAATAATGCCCTATATAGACACATTGCAGACAAAGGAGAGCAACATGGCTTTTTATTTAGTATTATAGATCAAATCAATGAAACTATATACTCAGGGAACTGGAAAGCACGACTTGCACTTAAGGAAAGTATATGGCAAATAAGAACAGATGCCACTAGATACCCAGGCCTTAATGAGTATATTAGTATCAAACCCTTCCTTGAAGTGGGTTAGTTGGTTCTCCTTATGTCATTTTAACTTTATTTTATTATATTTGATTTTATTGCTACACTAGTAGCTATTTATATTGATTCTAATATTATAGCTATCTTTTGTATATGTATTTATATATTCATATATTTATATATTTTTATATATTTATGTATTTATATATTTATATGATTATTTATATTGTATGATAGTTTTTTATATTCATTTAATATGTATCATTGATATTACAGATTTTACATATAATAATTTTAAGATTTTAAATAATATATGTGTTTTAGGGCAGTATATATTAAGGTCTTTTTCTGCTGTTTAATTCTATTATTCCATTATTTTATTATTTATTATTATTCATTACTATTTAACAATCATAAATTTATTTTTATATATAGTCCATATATTCTACATTATTTTTAGGCTTATATATAATAATATTAGTTCATTCGCTGTATGATACACCAATATATTAGGTAGGCAAGTCTTTTAATTCCTTTTATCTTATTGTTTCAATTTATTCAATATCAGTACATTTTACTACAAGGCATTAAGAATTGGCTTCACTCTCATTTATTAACACAACTGAATTAATTAATGAGTTTAGTTTTGTATTAATTTTTGGTATTGTTTTTTATTTTTTTATGTTATAAGGAAGCATTTAGCTTATGTTTATATGTATTAGGTAGCACTTTTATTCCCACATATTGTTATTTAATAATGTCTCTTTAAAAGTTTTGGCGCAATTTTTTGAATTTACAATTGACAGTTACTATATATACACAATGTATTCATCAACACTTTGTTCTGATGAAGACTGATTTCTTCAGTTGAAAGCGCTTAACCTGCAGCTTGTGTTGTTCTCTTAAACCTCATTCTCCTCCAAAACATTTTTCTGCATGTTCCCGTAATTTCCATTTTTTTCTATGTAATTTACTCCTACTATTTTCTAAGGATTCTACTTCCTCTTCTTTTATCTCTGTTACTATGTTTACTACTTCAGGTGTAGTTGGTTTAGACTTTGATTTATGTTTTCTAGTAATAGTTTTTTTGGCAGCCACCAGAATTAAACTTAACAAGGTCTTACTATGTCTAAACAGTTCAAATCCTGTATCCCAGCTTCGAAAATCATTCTTTAGTTACACTCATTTGCTCACCCAGTATTCCTGACATAGTACTCTGTAGGGAATTTTTAAAGTCTGCCAACTCATTACATTGTGAGAACATATGCTCCCAGGTACCTCTTTCTTCCCCATTACACCTCCAACACTTACCATCAACCTGAGGAAACCTTCTTTGGAGTGTGCTTACACTATGCAAACACTTCAAGGCAAAAATTGTTAATATTCTAGATTTTGTTGCATATTTAGAAACCAGACCTGTGTCCTTCCATAGTTTCTTTGTGAATTGCTTATCTAAGCTCTCTTCCCAATCTTTTCTGACCACCTCTAATTGATTCCTGTAGCTATCATGCAGCATATCTTATACATTCTACTAATTATCCTTTTTTTACAGCAACTTCTCTTCTAGATTTGGTTAAAAACTCAACCAGTGCAAGTCATTCATTTAGGATTCCCCTGTCCCTTTCAATTTGTCTATACTCTGATATCTGTCTTTGATAGGGAAGGCAATCATTAGTCTGCAATCCAGATGTCTTCTTGGCCTATTCCCATTGTATTACTTGTTCCTCTCTAATTATTTGTTCCCTTTACATCTTTTCCTTTGCCATCTTCCTCGAGTAAATTCCAACCACCTCCTGCCTATTCTCTGTACCCCTAATTGTAGTCATCTCTAGCAACAGAATCTCCTTTTTTTATTCCTGTCTTGGCTTGGATCTTTAGTAAACGTTATGCTGCTATATAATATTTGTTTTAATTTCTCCAAATCTTTTGGGTTTCTAATAACATGATGGAAATGGATCCCATTCCTAAGGCAAAGTACGGTTAAAGTTCATGAAATTAGTATTGTTTCAGTCATTGATGTCAGCCAAAAGTGCTTTTTGCAGCACCCGAAATGCGCTTAGTAATTACTCCTTCTGCAATTTGTATGGGGTTACATGTATTGGTAACATCTAAATACAGTTGTAGATTCTTTTTTTATAAGATCCACTGATCCTACCACTATTGGAACTGTCTGGGTATCTTTCTTCTACATTGCTCTCGTTTCTGCCTGCAGATCCTGATATTTTATGACTTTGCGTCTCTGTGTACACAAGACACTGTAGTCACTGGGTGTGGCAATTTTAATGATCAATGCTACTTTTGTCTTCTTTTCATGGACCACTATATCTGGTTTTCTAGCATCTATCTTTTGAACTGTTGGTAATGGGTGATCCCATGTGATGTAAACTTCATAATTTTCTGTGATTCTTTGTGGCTTATGTTTCCAGTGTTTTTCAGCCACTTCAGTACCATAATGTTTGCACAATCCCCAGTGCAACAGTCTTGCCACATTATTATGCTATTCAGTATACAGTCTTTCTGCCATTAGTATGTGACAACAAGCAACGAGGTGTGCAACTGTTTCCAGTTCAGTTTTTCAAAACCTACATTTGTCTGTTTCTCCCACATGTTCAATGGACTTTGTAAACCAGTGTGTACATAGGCCACTATCTTGGTCCGCCAACATTAACTTTTCATCTCATGGTTTGAATTCACCTCTCCTTAACCATTCCTGCATTTGTTCCTGATCAACATGAGGTTTTTCCAGAAGTTTTCTATACTTGCAACTATATTTATGCATTTTCCACATTTCTTGCTTTTCATCTGGGCCTTCACCTTATATTCTGTATTTTGTTTTTTAGCACATTCATTTGCTGCCTGATTTTTATCTACTTCAGGTTTGATTTCCATTCCTGCTTGACGCCGATATGCTTCTGCTAGATTAAGTAGGGAAGTTATCTTAGATTTATTCTTGTCATATTTCAAAACTTTCACTACGTTTGGGTCTTGTGAGGTCAGCAGATATGTGTGGAGTACCATGATTGCAGATCTCTATAAGTAATCAGTTTCAAGGAGGCCCATCCCTGCTTCGGAACAGGGAATATATAATCTTGTTATGCACTGATTTTTATAAATCGTTTGGTGAGCATGAAGCTTCTTTATTGTTTTCCTATATAATCTTTCCAACATGTTTTGGGGCCAGTCAGTCACTCCAAAACTGTAAGTTAGTACAGGAAGAGCAAATTGGTTTATGCCTTGGATTTTGTTCCTAGATGTCAGTGCTGTTTTCAGGATTGATTTAAGTCTTCCAAAGTATTTCTTACTTTTAATCACATCTGTTCATGTTTTACTGTTGATCCTTCATCAGTTCCCAAATATTTATACACTCCCTCTTGCTCAAATTCTTTTATATCATATTCTTGTCCCAAACTGATGTTTTCCTGGTGCTGCAGTTTTCCTGCTTTAAAGGTTGCTTTTGCACATTTATCAACACTAAATGACATTCCCCCAGATTCTCAAAAGCTTACATGAATGTGTAGGAGCTCAAACAGGCAATATGTCTGCCGTGCAATCCAGGAACAGCCTGCAGGGGCATGCACGAGCGCTTCTGCACTAAGCTTGCACAGCCCTGGTATGCAAATCACCCCATTTGCAGGTGAAATCCATGCAAATGAGGTGATTTTGAAATCCAGAAAGCTTGCAACAATCCATGCAAGACTAGTGCTATCTGCAGAACTGTACTCGGTTAGTAACCGAGTACATTTCTGCAAAATCCAAAACGGAGCTGTGACAGCCCCAGATAAAGGCTGCATATCATATAGTAAGCATGCCAATGGCCAAGTATAAGGCCATTGGCATTGCAAACAAAAAAATAAATACAAAAATCTAATTTTATTTTTTTTTAGCCGATCTTGGCTGTTTAAGCATAGGGCAGTGGCACGCAAATGGGATTGGGGGAAAATAATAAAATAAACAGTCTAACTAAAAATCACTATTCTGCCATGCAAGTCAATGGCAGGCAAAAGACAACCTGGCCAGTGAGTAGTGGTTGCTAAGGGGGGGAGGCTCAGTGTAAGACATGTAACTATGTATTACCAGGCAATCCTATGCAAATGAGGGGAAGGATAGTGAATCCCAGTTTTCCCCAGCATGCGAGTCAGGTCCCAACAGTGTAAGAGTAGGAATAGCTTGGTGCAAGCCTAGGGGTTAGGTGACATCATGGGGGGGGGTGTGCCAGGCATACTGTAAGCGGACTGGAGCCCTGTGGCTTGGGTTTGCTCCTAGCTTAGCACAGCTAAGCTAGGGGGTGTGTCTAAACCTGCCTTGCACTCTTTACAAAGTCTAAGCAGGTGTGCACACTGTGAACCAGGTTTTACAGGAAGAAAAAAGAAGTTAAACCAGAAAATAGCAGCAGTGTGCACATTTGAGCACTCTATTTGTGCAGCGTGCACACGGGCTTAAACAGGAAGGCAATGGGAAGGGAAAACAGCTGTAGAAAGGTAATCAAGGAGAACTAGCTTAGCTGGCAGGTGAAATGTATCAGAATCAGTCAATTACACAGACAGCAGACCAGCCCAGCCCAGAACACTACTATAAACTATGCAAACACCTTCCCCTCTGGTTTTTCCCACACTCTACACCACCAGTGTAAACAAGCAGGAAACTTTTAACACTCTCAACAGCAAAATGATTGGGGCTGCAATAGCTATCATACAACTTGTGGAAGAGGCTGATAGTGGTGAGGATGTGACTGCTGTCGACCAACCCACAGTGAGGAGACAGAGAAGAGTGCACAGACCCAGGGTAACCTACCAGGGGCTACATGAGCTGGAGATAGTGGAGTGCTATAGGGTGGACAGGGACCTCCTACAGCAAATTGTTGAGCTGTGCTGGCCACGCCTGACACACAGAACTAACAGAGGGGAACCCATCCCAGTGGATACCAAGGTATGTGTAGGCCTAAGAATACTAGCTACAGGTACCTTCCAAAGGCCAGCTGGGGATATGATGGGGATTTCACAGGCATCAGCATCCAGGGTACTCCAGTTCTTGGATGCCATGTCAGCGAGCACGTATATTTCCCCAACACCCGTGAGGCATTGGCCAACAATATGCAACTGTTCCACCAAATAGCAGAATACCCTGAGGTAGTGGGTGCTTTAGACTGCACGCACATATGCATCAAAGCACCACCCAGTGAGTGGGGTAAGGTCTAAATCAACCACAAGGGCTTCCCCTCCATCAACTGCCAGGTTGTGTGCAATGCCCAGGGCATAATAATGAATGTGTGTGCTGGCTGCCCTGGAAGCTATCATGATTCCCACATCTGGCATCTGAAGCAGCTGTACCTGAGGTTTGTCATTGGGGACATCCCTCCCAGTCACCTAGTGGAGGATGCTGGATATGCACTGGAGCTGTGGCTGATGACACCCATCAGAAATGCACACACACCCGAACAAGAACTCCATAATGATTACACGCACAGACCAGAATTATAGTAGAGCATGTGTTTGGGATACTCAAGTCACGGTTCCAGTGCCTGGACACATCCGGTGGAGCCTTGCAGTACTCACCAACTACATGTACCCAAATTGTCCTTGTATGTGCCATGCTACACAATATGATCCTGCAGAAACAGCTGAAGCAGGAACAGCATGGGGCAGGGCTACACAGCCCCCCACCATTGCCAAGGCCTGCACAGGCACAGAGTGACTCAGAGGAGGAACACCCTGAGCCTACCCCAGTAGGCAGAAGGAGGCGTGCCCAGTATGCCCTGGCCTTGGCAAAGAGGTAATGTATAGCACATACACTGACACAGGAGGGACCGATGGAATAACACCTCGCTCCGATGCTCACATACAGTAAAAGGGATGCCAAACATTACACTACCTGTGCCTAACCATGTGTAGGGAGTGTACTGTGTGCATCCGACATAGGCAGCCCTGCAGCACCACCCTCAATACTGGGACACACACAAGGTAAGTGACTCACACATGCCAGTCGGGGGGAATAACATACCCAACAACACTCACAGCCAGCATGACAGGTGTAGACAAACACAAACAAAGGCTGTGCTATGGCCTGTGAATGAGACCTATGGTAACCTCCCTCCAGGTCTACAGCATACACAGACAGACTACAGCAGGTCAGGCAGTGGGATGTCAGTTCTGAAGGGTATGAAGTCAGAAACTAATATGTAGGTAATTAAAAGCTAAGATCTGTAGTACACTGGTATGCCTCTAGCCAGCACGATAGGGAAGACTACAGACTGAAATGGAGTACCTGACATACCAGTACAGTCCTAGTAAATGTGTACAAGTGTCAGGTGTGCTCCCACTATCCGATATCAAAATGTAGTCACAGTCAGGTGTGCCCCACCCTCAATCCTGTGCAGAAATGTAGAAATAGTCAGGTGTGACCCCCCATCCTACATAGAAATATAGTAACAGTCAGGTGTGCCCCCCCCAATCATGTGTAGAAATGTAGAAATAGTCAGGTGTACCCCCCCATCCTACGTAGAAATATAGTACCAGTCGGGTGTGCCCCCCCAATCCTGTTTAGAAATGTATAAATAGTCAGGTGTGCCCACATCCTATGTAGAACTATAGTAACAGTAAGGTGTGCCCACCCAATCCTATGTAGAAATAGTCAGGTGTGCTCCCCCCATCATACGTGGAAATATAGTAGCAGTCAGGTGTGCCCCCCACAATCCTGTGTAGAAATGTAGAAATAGTCAGGTGTTCCCCCCCAATCCACGTAGAAATATAGTAACAGTCAGGTGTGCCCCTCCCCACAATCCTGTGTAAAAATGTAGAAATAGTCAGGTGTGCCCCCCATCCTATGTAGAAACATAGTAACAGTCAGGTGTGCCCCCCAATCCTGTGTAGAAATGTAGAAATAGGTTTGCCCCCATCCTACATAGAAATATAGTAACAGGTGTGCCCCCCCATCCCACAATCCTGTGAAGAAATAGTCAGGTGTGCCTCCCATCCCACATATAAATATAGTAACAGTCAGGTGTGTCCCCCCTCGCAATCCTGTATAGAAATAGTCAGGTGTGCCCCCCCATCCTACATAGAAATATAGTAACAGTCAGGTGTGCCCCCCCCACACACAATCCTGTGTAGAAAGGTAGAAATAGTCAGGTGTGCCCCCCATCCTATGCAGAAATGTAGTAACGGTCCATGCCAAATGATTGATGGATACCTAGCAGAGGCAGCATGCTACCTGTAGGTGTACAACACAAAGGTCAGCACTGCAGTACAAACTACCTGGACTCGATCCACAGACATTCAAATAAGACGGCCATACTGGCATGCCCACACACTTAGAGTAATGAAGGCAATGTCAGTCAGCAGCATACTGAAAGGTCATACTGGGCATGTTCACACACTTAAACACATGAAGGCCATGTCTGCAAACACCTGTGGACCAGACATATCTGGCAGCCACAGATGTTAGTGCAGACACTCCTCAGTATGCACAACACATGCTTTGCACACTCAGTGGATAGGAATACAGGCATATATGTAAGGACAACACACTGTAATAAGCCAAAGGTAGACATACATAGATGTGTGGAAGAAGGTGACTGTGACAAGGAGCCATCCAGGGCTTTCCCACCCAGCACACAACCAAAGGGCCACAACCACACGACCACACGAGGGTCTGATGTCACACACTGCAGATACTAGCCACCGGTATCTGTCAGCATTACAGAGTATGTGGTGCACGTGCCAGCTGTGCAACATGACTGTTCAAGGAAGTAGTCATCTAGCAGCTGTATATACGTACCTGTGGAATATGACCCAGGTTGTGCCCGCATGTGGTGTGTCAACCACTAGATGAATGGGTTATGGCCCATGCACACACACTGCCCTCCCCATAGCCCCACTATGACAAGCCTGCTGAGGTCATCTACTGTGAAATACACCTTTGGGAGAGTTGTATCCCAGTAATCTCCGTGGCGCATCCCATAACTGAGTACTGCTGTAGTGTGATAAACTAGTTAGGTAGGAGTTCTAACCCCAGCCTTGGCAACTGTGTGCGTGTCTGTCTGTGTAGAGAGCAATGCTTTTTAGGGTGGTCACACTCCCTACAATTGAAATGCTCTATTTTGGTAAGGCTGCTGATGTTCTCCACCTAGAAATACATCCCTGGAAAGGTTGTATCCCAGTAATCTCCGTGGAGCGTCCCATACCTGCATACTGCTGTAGTGTGATAAAATAGTTAGGAGTTTAATTCCCAGACATGGCAACTGTGTGTATTTGTGTGTGTGTGTCTGTATGTTTTATGTGTGTCTGTCTGTCTGTGTAGAGAGCAATGCTTTTTAGGGTAGTCACACTCCCTACAGTTCAAATGCTCATCTTTGACAAGGCTGCTGATGTCATCCACCTAGAAATATACCTCTGGGTAGCTGTAGCCCAGTAATCTCTGTAGAGCATCCTGTAACTGCGACCTGTTGTCGTGTGATAAATTAGTTAGGTAGCTGTTTTAATCCCAAACATGGCAGGTGTGTGTTTGTGTGCGTGTCTGTCTGACTCTGTCTAGAGAGCGATGCTTTTTAGGGTAGTTACACTCCCTACAATTCAAATGCTCATCTTTAGCAAGGCTGCTGATGTCATCCACCTAGAGATACACCTCTGGGAAGCTGTAGCCCAGTAATCTCGGTAGCACGTTTTGTAACTGCGTACTGCTGTAGTGTGATAACTTAGGTAGGTAGCTGGTCTACTCCCAGACATGGCAAGTGTGTGTGTGTCTGTCTGACCCTGTCTGTGTAGAGAGCAATGCTTTTTAGGGTAGTCACACTCCATACAATTTGTATGCTCTACTTTGGCAAGGCTGCTGATGTCATCCACCTAGAAATACACCTCTGGGAAGGATGTAGCCCAGTAATCTCCGTAGTGTGCCATAACTGCATACTGCTGTAGTGTGATATAGAACTCTGTTAGGGGGTTCTATACCCACGCATGTCGGTTGTGGATGTTTTGTGTGTGTTTCAATGTCTGTGTAGGGAGCAATGCATTTTAGGCTAGTCACACTCAGTACATGTCAAAAGGCCTACTTTGTCAGTTTTGCTGATGTCATCCAATGTGAAATGCACATTTGGGGAAGGATTACTCCAGTAATCTCCATGGAGCGTACTATAACTGCGTAGTGCTGTAGTGTAATAAACTAGTTAGGTAGAGGTTCAACTCCCAAACATGACAGGTGTGTGTGTGTGTGCTTGTGTGTGTGTGTGCGTGCGTGTGTGTGTGTGTGTGTGTGTGTGTGTGTGTGTGTGTGTGTGTGTGTGTGTGTGCGTGTGTGTGTGTGTGTGTGTGTGTGTGTGTGTTTGTAATTTGTATCCTGTGTGGAGGTGGGTGTGAGTGTGTGACACCTGGGCTCAATGTGGGGTGGGTTTTGCAAATGTCTTTTATGGTGGCCCTACAATGTCCACTGTACAGGGATAACAGATGTGAAATAGCTGAGAGGCTGGGGTGCAAATCCATACCCATACATGTGACATCATGGCCAGGCAATCACAGTTAGCAACCCCAGTATTACACAAGAACACTCTCAACCCATGTCACATACACACACGCACACATGCCAAGGCAACAGCCAATATGTGTGTAGTACACTGCATACTGGTGACTGATAGTAACTATGGAGTGATTGCAGTGGTCTACAGAGGGCATGGCACCCTGTCCATCTGTCCAATAGGCACATACATGCAGACAGTGCACCTTCCCATGTTCCCCACTGGACACCTGCAACACCTGTGGTGCCATCACATGTGACCCACAAAGGACATACCATGCCTGAAAACATGCCCTGTATGGACAGATGCCACTGACACCAGGGAATGCCGTTAGCATGCTATCAATGTAGGTGGAGGGTTAACCTGCTGTCCATTACCAGTTCCTGCCACAGGTGACCAAGACTGGCACATCTGATGATAATCTGTGTACACAACATGGGCCCGACATCCCAGGTACAGTTCCACATGTCACTGTACATGCATGTGGGAGGTGTACACATCCCTGACACTGTCCATGTAATGGACTAGGGAACAAATACATGGCAAGCGATGCACAGCATTGCCCATACGCAATAGTCTCCCAGGTGACTGGATGGTGGATACAATACCCACCTGTGTGGGCAAATGCAGAAACCACAGGCCTGAACCACAATGCAGACCATTATCATGTGGCCTGATGCCAAGGTATACCCATCACCTAGCCTTGTATAGCCATCTGGCACAGTCGACCACCATATACCCGTACAGAAATGCACCCATGCATGTAAGTACTGGCACCCTGTGTGTTTCTGTGTGTGTTGTATGATGTGTATGATCACATCCACACTCACTACAACCCCCAGTGGCATACTGAAGCATGCTGTCTGATGTCAGACACCTCCCCATACCCTTTGCCTATATAACCTCCATATGACCCATGTGGTGCATGTGATACCTGCACAGTAATGTGTTGTGGCAATCTCACTAGTGATGAGCTGTATCCCTGGCCCTGCCAAGTGTGTCGATGTGTGTGCATCCCTGTGAGAGTGTGGCTGTGTTGACTCTGGCACCTGTTCATGCGGACAGGCACGTGTACATCACCTACTGTATAGCTACCATATCCCTGTTCAGATGTCACTCACCATCACATATATGTTCTGTGGACTCCACAACAGGTAACCTATGTGGCACATCCAACAACTGCATAGGACTGTGATAGCACTACATAGTCATCAGGGGTTTGATACCCTGTGCTGGTAGGTGTGTGACACAAACATGCTTAGGTTTTACTCTCCCACCCTCCCTGACTTGTCGATGCCTCTGTCTGCCTCTCTTACTCCCTCACTGGTGGATGTGGAGACCTATACCTGCTTTTCTTAGGCAGCAGCATGTGTATTTTAGGTAATGCTCATGATCAGCTGATGGCCTCTGCACAAATTGCAGCCCTCCCCTAGCTGATTGCATGTGGAACAGTTGTGGTAACATTCCCATAGCCAATTGCATGGAAACAGACTCCAATATCTAGGAACATCATGTTTGTGTTGGTCCTTTTCATTCACTGTAAGCAAGAACTCGTTCTGTTGTTTGGCAAGCAGCATCTCAGATGGAGTGGGGATTTACCTCTGACAACATACACTGTGGAAACAGGCCAACACACAGGAGGGGGATGTGCCTGACCTGACTACAGAGTGTAAGTGCTGCTATACTGCATTCGGAGTAATGTTGGTTTAACAGGATGTGTGTGGATATGGCTGTCCTACATGTATTAATACCTGCCATGTCAATTGTATGTTGATGAGGACTCCCCATCTGTAGGGTCATCTGCAGACTGGGCAGTTTGTGGTGCCTTTGGTGTCATGTGTTACACACAGAACATGTATCTGTGAACTGCAGAAGGTAGTGTGAGGATTGCAGTCTGTAGATGGTGAAAGCCATGACAGTTACTGACTTCATATCTCTCATAGGACATATGTTGCATCAAAGCTTGTTACAACAGTAAATGTATGATGTTATCACAGCAACGTGTCAATATTGGCCCTGAGTATGTGCTTCCAGCCACAACTCAGTCAACCTTTGTACATATGTCTTGCAGTAAGAGGTGCATTTGTGCTGTACACCATAATTAGTGTCATCATATCTGATAAGCCAGTGAGATATCAGACTGCTACACATGTTTTGTACAGTAGGGGTTATATTTGATGACATAACCTGGACATACTTTGGTTGTTTGCACAGTACTAAAATCTGTGTACTTATGGTGAATGTCGATAATGTGTGTATTGTTAATATGTACCTTGGCCTGTGTACAGACTGTGGTAGTTGTCATTGTCCTAGGTCTCATCCTATCTGATGTTACATGCTGCTCCACTGTATGTTACCCATTTGGCTTACATGTTTGTAGGGCCATACACACACATGTCCCATACCACAGTCAGCCATCAGACCAAACTGTGCGGCCCAGTATATGTAGGGTTAGTGTGTGAGTGGCACATATGAGGATGGTGTTGAACAGATAGTCCCTATACTGCAATATTACTCTAGCTTGCCATTTGTGCTGTGGATGTGTTCTCATTGGTTGTGGTTATGCACTTTCACACAGGTGTATCTTATGCTTTGCTGTGACATTGCTGTACAGCCTGCTATATATGCAGGTACATGTGCATTCCCCCATAGGAGATGTAGGCCAGTGTTGAGCCAGTCTGCCCGTAGCCTGCACAGTGCATTGTTACATGCCTAGCAGCTTAGTGTACTTACCCAGTGAGGTGTCATGTGCAGATACTTGCCATATGTACTGCTGCCGGGCCTCCCTTACAGTCATGTATGTCAGTCAGCACAGTGGGATGCTGTACAGATGCATGTCAATATCTAGTGGGTAGTATGAGGCCGTGGCACCACTGTACCAGCAGTTATTACATGTCAGGCAAGTCAGGGGTGTGTGAATGCATAACCTATGGTGGCATATGTATACCAGTCGTTATGTGTTATACCCATCTACATGGCTGTTAACATTCATATTGTCAGGCATGGTACACATGTTTTGCACTAAAGTGTTCTGTGTAGACCTCTGGACTGTACAGAGTGAGTCTGAATGTCTACACATATTGGCCAATATCTCTGCTGCAGTCGACAGGGGCAGTATGTGCTAGCAGCAGTACTTTACTATGATGTCCTTAGGATGTCTGTCAGTAGCCAGTGGTACACATGTGGAAAGCAGATGTGACCTCCCACACACACCATGTCTGTGAAGACAATCCCAATTACAGTAGCAATAATACATAGAACTGTAACAGTACACAAATAAAGGTTTTCCATTTCTGCAAACCTGTGTGTGATGTTTTTTTTTTTTTTATGACCTCTCTGTGGGTATATGTTGCAGGTAATGATTGTCATTTGTATGGGTGGCCCATACAGTGTCCAGTTGTTCAGGTGTGAACTGTAGGCGTAGTGGCTGTTCCATATTTTGTGCACCTTCTACATAATGTATCTTACTGTACATATCTCTGTGTGTGTATACGTAGTCACATGTATATCTATACATATGTAGATATATATATATATATATATATATATATATATATATATATATATATATATATATATATATATATATATATATATCTATATCTGCATATATGTGTCTGTGTATATGTATCCTGGGGATGTTGATAGCTTCCACATTTTACAATTCTTATAGGAGCCAGACTGTACTGCATGATATGTTACCAATACCAGTCTGACATCATACAGGTGGGATATAGTACTGTTAACATCTTGTGCCCATGTCATGTCAGGTCCTGGTTATGGGATCTGCAACACTTGGTAGTGTATTGCAGGGCGGACATGTTTGGCTGTAGGGGGGTATACCTATTCGTACAAGAAGTATATTGTTTGGGGCCTCTCAACCCCATTAACGGTGCATGTGGACATACTTGTTTTTGCTAATCTACCATTGCTATTACAGATGTATGGCCATATATACCTATACAGATAAATATATGCTTACATATATATGACTATATCTATATATACCTACATAGATATATATCTGCGTACATATATGTACTTTGCTGTGTATATGTAGACATATAGGTGTAGACATATATATATATATATATATATATATATATATATATATATATATATATATATATGTGTGTGTGTGTGTGTGTGTGTGTGTGTCGATGTAGGCATTTGCATGTGCAAGAGGCTTGTTGTGGTGTGGTGTGGATAGCTCCCCTAGTGATGTGCTGTGGCTGGTACTGCCACCACAGGAGTGGCTTAGCGTCCTAGCATGTCCACAGCAACCGCCAGCTGCTGGTGTTTCTGGCCTACGTCCACGCAGCCGTCACACCACTCCCACCATGTTTTCAAGGATGGACATACACGGTCAAGGAGGCCTACCATCTCACCCCACCGTCTATCCACGATCTCATTCTGTTCATGGAGGGCAGCAGCAAGTTCACAGATGTTGTCACTTACAGATGAGAAAGCAGCCCTCTGCAGCCTCAGGCCTTGTCTGGTGTGCATTTCCATATGTGCATGTGCCTCCATAACAGCCTGAAACATGCACCTGGTGGTACCAGTTGTGGCACCTCTGCCAGGGGCATGATGACCAGTGGCCCTCCCATGAGCACCACGGTACATCTGCCTATGTGGTGCTCTGCCAGACATCCAGCTATGCCGACTGTGACCCAACACAGTCAACATGGAAATCAGACTGTCCTGGGCACTGGCACCAACCGCCAACTGTCCCTCTGCTTTGGCCACTGGTGATGGGGTGTGAATGGGCACTGTAACTGTGTGTGGGCTTGGGGTGGCTAGGAGGGTGATGACAAATGATGGCGCAGTGTCGGGCTCTGACAGCCCCACCTGTGCCTCAACAGTACCATCATCATCATCATCTGTGTCTGTACGGGCACCAACCACAGATTGCATGCAGGAGGGACCCTGACCCACCTCGCCACCTGTGGGGGAAACAAACACACACTTTAAGACCTGTACAGCATTGCATAACAGTACACACACACACACACACACACACACACACACACACACACACACACACACACACACACTGACAGTCCACCTTACTACCTCCCTGTCCCTGGGTTTACAGACAGTCCCATATTCAGTTACATATGTTCCCCATCCTGCATGACACTTGCTAACATACACTCATTAATACTACCCATTAACATATCATTCCTCTCCATTCTTACACATGTGATCACAACACATGACCTGTTACTCCATCACCTCCCTGACTTGAGTATAGTAGGTTGTACATGACCTCACTGCTGTCATCCAGTGTTAACCCTGTGTATGTCCGATCATCATGTACATGGCCCCTATATGGTAGGGGCTACTACATTCACTACATATTTCACACATAAGGTTGCAGATTATACATGTCCCAGTGGGTCACCTGTCAATGTGGCACAGGCAATAACTGTTACAAAAACCTGTGACATGTGTGCAACTGTACACCGGATATGTCACAGCCATGGTGTCACTACAGTGCCATAACCATTGTGGAATATGACTGCAAACCATCCTCCTGCTGACACATGTACACCTGCAACACAAATGGATAACATTATGGAGATCACAATCAATCAGTGTTACTACCAGCTGAAATGCATCATAGCTGGATGGCTACACTACCTGAAATGTACGCATTACACATTACCCCTGACAACATCTTACACTGCAGTCCATTGCTGCACTCTATTACAGTCACCGTGTACATCAGAACCATATTAGCCTGTCCCTTCATCGATGTTATGGATGACAGGGATGTGGCACATGTATCATCATATGTACAGGGTGTGTTTCTGGTTTGCCAGAGGCCGAGGGTGGTGCATACATTTGACACCATGTGTGTGGTTGAGGGGTTTAATTCTTTGATTGGGGCGTGGTGATGTGGTGTGTGTCGGTATGGGGTTGCCCTATGTGTGTTTGCATAGTGTGTGGGTATGCATGCACACAGTTCAGCCATGTGGCTGCCCTATACAGGTGTTTTTGGACAGCTGAAGACCATACCTGGCAGGGTGTGCAGTTCACCACTTGCGGCCACGGACACGCTGACTATGCCTGCCAGGGGTTCCATGGGCACGTGCAGGTACAGACCTTGATGTGCTACTCTCCCCGATGATGACAGATGTCTGCTGGAACCATGTCCCACCCGGGACTGGCAGGGCGATGTGCAAGAGGCTTGCTGTGGTGTGGTGTGGATAGCTCCCCTAGTGATGTGCTGGGGCTGGTACTGCCACCACAGGAGTGGCTTGGCATCCTAGCATGTCCGTAGCAACCGCCAGCTGCTGGTATTTCTGGCCTACGTCCACGTGGCCATCGCACCACTCCCACCATGTTTTCAAGCACGGACATACCACGGTCAAGGAGGCCTACCATTTCACCCCACCGTCTATCCATGATCTCATTCTTTTCATGGAGGGCAGCAGCAAGTTCACGGATGTTGTCACTTACAGATGAGAAAGCAGCCCTCTGCAGCCTCAGGCCTTGTCTGGTGTGCATTTCCATATGTGCCTGTGCCTCCATAACAGCCTGAAACATGCACCTGGTGGTACCAGTTGTGGCGCCTCTGCCAGGGACATGATGACCAGTGGGCCTCCCATGAGCACCACGGTACATCTGCCTATGTGGTGCTCTGCCAGACATCCAGCTATGCCGACTGTGACCCAACACAGTCGGCATGGAAATCAGACTGTCCTGGGCACTGGCACCAACTGCCAACTGTCCCTCTGCTTTGGCCACTGGTGATGGAGTGTGTATGGGCACTGTAACTGTGTGTGGGCTTGGGGTGGCTAGGAGAGTGATGACAAATGATGGCGCAGTGTCGGCCTCTGACAGCCCCACCTGTGCCTCAACAGTACCATCATCATCATCATCATCTGTCTGTACGGACACCAACCTCAGATTGCATGCAGGAGGGACCCTGACCCACCTCGCCACCTGTGGGGGGAAACAAACACACACTTTAAGACCTGTACAGCATTGCATAACAGTACACACACACACACACACACACACACACACACACACACACACATACACACACTCACACACTGACAGTCCACCTTACTACCTCCCTGTCCCTGGATTTACAGACAGTCCCATATTCAGTTACATATGTTCCCCATCCTGCATGGCACTTGCTAACATACACTCATTAATACTACCCATTAACATATCATTCCTCTCCATTCCTACACGTGTGATCACAACACATGACCTGTTACTCCATCACCTCCCTGACTTGAGCATAGTAGGTTGTACATGGCCTCACTGCTGTCATCCAGTGTTAACCCTGTGTATGTCCAGTCATCATGTACATGGCCCCTATATGGTAGGGGCTACTACATTCACTACATATTTCACACATCGGAGTCTCATACTGCAGTCTTCCTCAGTCCATGCCACATCTGCTGCACAATCAACCTATCATGTGGACAACAGTAATATCTGGATACACTCACTGGTGTGATCTGGTAATTCCCCATTGCATCAGTAGTGCTGCATACGTGGGTAGTCGGTTATCTATCTGCTGATGGCAATATGATGTGTATACCTGGTGTGTACTTTCCCTCCCAATGCATGTTCCATGCTACAGACCTTGTTATACTATCAGCTGTCCTGTGATCACATATCAGACAAGTTTTCCTGGTGTCTCATGTGTTACTCCATGTCTATGTATGGCACAATCCCAAGGAGAAGTACTGCCATGTGATCAACCCCCCCAATCACCTGTGCATACATGGACACCCACACAGACACACATGTACACACACATCTGACATGCATCAACCACACTCAACTTCACCAGATTGCACTTACAGACACAATAAACACACACCCACCCCCCCACACTCACCTACATGTGAGGTTGCACAACATTTGTACACACAATCCTCCTATTACCCTTCTGTCAGCATGCATTACATATGGTTCTCAGCAGCATGTAGTGCAGCTATAGTGACTTCATGCTAGCACCAGTGTACATGTGTGTGATGCATGGCCTGTGTTGGTAGGTGATGGCCCTTCCCACTGATAACACTGTACCCATGTACACAGTGTTACTTAGGACCTGTTCTGCACCCTGCCTTGTACTGTGCAGCATACCTCACAGATGTACAAACCATTGCTGCATGTGTAGTACTGTCAGTTATGTCAGCTCCAATGCTCA
Organism: Protopterus annectens; assembly: GCF_019279795.1. Taxonomy (NCBI): domain Eukaryota; kingdom Metazoa; phylum Chordata; order Ceratodontiformes; family Protopteridae; genus Protopterus; species Protopterus annectens. The sequence goes on along the minus strand of NC_056751.1, from coordinate 331,316,140 downwards.
CAGCCCCTATGTGTTTGAGCGACACAAAGCTGGGATGATATGTGAAAAGATGTCATTTGTGAATGCCTGATGTCTGGTTTACAGATCACAACATCAGTGGTGCATGTATGACCAATACAAGACTATTACACTGACAACCGCCAGACCTTACATTGGCTATGGGGGTGCCCTACACATGTCTCACAACTCTGCATGGTTGCAAGGTCTACTCATGTGCACATCCCTTGGAGTTCACACACTGCCGTCACTATTGCTGTGGAGTTAGGGTTACGTCTGCCACAGTTACTGAACCTGATTGTGTGCAGATACAGCCATTTTTAGCATATGTAGGATCCCTGCTGCAGTGCACTGCTGTGTCATGATGACACACCCTCCCCAGCCTTTTTGCAGATGCTTGACAACTATGGCCTACAAATGTGTCAGTTTGCAGTATCCCAAGAATGGGACACTACATGCAACAGCCTACTACCAGCTAATTATGTGGACCACAGTACTATGTTATGCCATAGTGTCGATATGTAATGGTTGCTATTGTAATACAGGTATATTTACTGTTGTAGCACCATATGAGGGTGTTGTTTCACACATATCCCTACTATAGGCCGTGTGTCCCGCCATTCTTCTCATCCCTGTGGACACATTTCATAATGACAGGATGTTAGTTATCTTGCATGTGTCCGATGTACCCTTCCGATACCCCATCATGGTCTCTACTGTGATGCGGTGCATTTCACAGTAACAAAATGTGAACATGTACAGCATGCAGTATGGGTAGGTGTGTTAGATGTGTGCATGGAATATCCCATTGCTATTACATGCCTGGTGTATTGGCAAACATGAACATAAACCATACTCACTGGCTACAGGCTGCTGCCTTGGTGGTATTCTGGAGGGACCTACATAAGAGTGTGAGAGAGTTGATGTCAGTGGCCACAGCTGTGGCATTCGTAAAGGGTGGGTGCAGCATTACGGTACATCAACAGGAGAAGTCCACATTACTACAGCTTACGCACAACTGTTTATCACTACTACACATCAACAGACTATGTATATGACATCTCAGATATGCATGATCTACCTGTACATATGCGGATGCATACACAACAGTGGTCTAATGATGTGCCCTGGGGCCTTACCTGCACGCTCCTCAGCCAGTGTGTTGGTGGCACCCACCTCCACAATACTCCTTGCCAGTTGTTGGTTCTGCGGGCTGACAGGTGCCACAAGGCTGCTGAGAAGCTCCTCCACACAAGTCAGTGGTGGATGGATGGCATGCCCCACCCTGTTGTGAGGTGGTCCCCCCGTACGGCAGCTGCATGTCGACGTACATGGTGAAGCAGGTCACTAAAAATGATGCCGGACCTGCTCATAACTGCGGTTCTGCAGGCCAACATCATTGACCCTGTGGACTAAATCATTCCACAGGGCAGTCCTCTCCTGCTGATCATGGGCTGTCCTGCCAGAAAGTAGCGGGTAGTGCTGTATCAGGTGTGTCAGGATTACCTCAGTTTCTGCAGCACTGAAAGCTGGTAATCTGGCATGAGACATCTTCCCTGAAAGACATAAAGATGGAAACAGGTCTGAGCAACTCATACAGCAGGGTTACCATAGTTCTTAATACATATCTCTGTCTCCCCCCACCATATCAGCTACAACAAACCATTCACACAATGCAATTCGTATGTCGACAGCTTACCTACCATTGGGACATATGTTGTATTGTACCACGCTTTGTGCTATGTGTTTGTACTACACTTTGTGCTATGTGTTTGTAGTCATGTTCCCTGTGGGGACACTATCTTTGCTGGCCTGTTACAGACTATTTCACCTGCATGCCACTGTCAGTGCCACTATGGTTCCACATGTGCATGTGATGCATGATATATGATTGCTGCACATCTGCCATTCTGTGTTATTAGGGATATCTATGCATGCTGTTGGATAAGTTCCGGGATTGTGTGGACTATTACAGCCCACATATGTTCCATAACAGAGACACAACAGTATGTGTATGGGTTAGTTTCCCTCAGAACCACCTCTCCCACCTCATCTGGCCATGTTACCAGGCCACATCGCATCTGGAACCCACCATGGGACCTTATCATCTACTGGTCCTGCACTGCCTTCAGGTGGAACCACCTCAGGAGATTGTGCCCACCCAATGAGCACACGCAGACAGAACCCTGTCACCTAAAGTCAGGTCCAGGGTCTGGTGCATAGGGAGCTCCACAGAGACATGGGGGATGTGCTACATCACCTGGAGCCCTGCAGTACACATACACAGGGTGAACATGCTTGCTCCTCCTGCACATCCCACAGCCCAGGCACCTTTATGACCATGTAGATGCTGTCGTGACTGTCCATGGGTGGGGACCTTGGTCCCATTGCTTCCATATGGGGGCTCAGTGGCGTACACATTCCAAACAACACTCCCCACCCACATGTTTACACACCACATGTGTCATATACCAGCACTGTTTGCTGTCTTTTCTGACTTCAGACCCAAACTACATACCACAATTTGCCTACTAGCTTTCACCAACATACAAATCCCACCTACACAAACAAATGCAATGTGTTCCCAACATGGGTTACACACCACACATCAAAGTCTATTTTGCACCCATGTACTGCTGTATATATATGTTGTGTATTGACATGTGTGATGTTCTCTCACACATATCATGGAAGGGGACATGTATTTACATATATATATATATGTGTGTGTGTGTGTGTGTGTGTGTGTGTGTGTGTGTGTGTGTGTGTGTGTGTGTGTGTGTGTGTGTGTGTGTGTGTGTGTGTGTGTGTGTGTATATATATATATATATATATATATATATATATATATATGTACATATATGTGTATATATATATATATATATATATATATATATATATATATATATATATATATGTATATATATATTGTGGGTTGTTTATATACCTATATCTATATGAGTGTCTGTATATCTGTAGACATACATGTCTAATTTTATATCACACATATATTTATCTATATGTGGGGTGCATACAGACATCTGGTCTACACTCTGTAACTCTCTTTCCTTCACAGCTGCACTGTTCTGCCTTGCTGCAACACAGACATTTGTCACGTGTGAACACACACTAACATTAGGGTGGTATATATGGTGACAGATTGCAGGTAAGCCTGTTATACACCTATGGCATTTGTGCATGCTACATTACACATTAACATGACTGTCCGGCAAGTGGTGTGCTCTGACACCCATGTGTCTATCATGATGGCAGTACTTCCACCACCAGCTATTGCTCACACTAATATATCAAACACAGATATTATGGCTTACATCTTTGTCATTCATTGCTGATCTGCACAGTTGACAAGTATGTCCCACTGCCTAGAGGGACAGACAGTATTGTCCAGAGCAGTCGTTCAGCAGAACATCATTACAGGAACAACTACTGATGGCACATATAAATCATTCCACATCATATATCCTATTATTCTATACCACATACTACATTCATTTGAATACGTATATGTTTTACATACCTGTTAATGTTTTTTTTTGACAGCTGTGACAGCTTTCTGTTGTTTATGTTTGTTTGTTTGTTTTTTTTTTTGTCTCTCTCTCTCTGTCTGTCTCTCTCTCTCTCAACTAGAGGGATTGAGCTGGTTTGAATAGATTGCAGCATGGCTTTTTTAGTTGATGCACATGATCAGGTGATGGGCTCTGCACCAATCAGTGTGCACCAGTTACTAACTGCATGCAGCCTGCTGTGTAGTACTTTGGATAACCATTGTCATGGCAACCCAGTACTATAAAATACTGACTCATGTGGGCGTTGTCCCTTAACCTTTCCAGTATGGAGGACATCCTTCCTGTATGTTGGCAGCAGTGTTACAGACAGCAGGTAGCAATACCTCTTACAGCAGGACTTGCAGACACAGGCCAACTACACATTTGTATAAGGTTCCAGACCTACAGACAGCGTGAGTAGTGTTGTTATGTGCATTGTATATTGCTGGTCTTGCAGTGTTTGTGTGTACATAGTAGTTTAGGATGGAATGCAGTCTGTCTGCAAAGCTCTCAACTGTGGGCCTATTCACATGATGGCCAGTGGATTGTCTGTTAGGGTTTGTCTGTGCACCACACAGGTCTTGTCCTAGATATATCACTGGCAGTCTGTCTGTTGGGTGCTATCAGTACTTGGCTGCATCCATATGTGTTTCTGATGTCTTATTCCTGCATAAGGGTGTGTTGCAACAAATCCTGTAACACCAGCAATTTCCAGGGTGTTTAACAGCAATATTGCAAATATGGCCCTGTGTTCCTGCCTCTGTCCTCCACATATATGGCAGGCTTTGTCCTGCTGTGATACAGTTAGGGGTTGTTAGGTAATGGCCTATCAGTATTTACTGCTAGCATTTCTGCTATCATCCCAGTCATATTGTGGACTCCCACAAAATATGTTGGTCAGGGTCCATACATATGGGGGCAACAGTTGGACAACATATATGTGCCCTTGTACATTCCAGAGGTCAGTGTGTGATACACAGTGTTCTTTGCCCTTGTACAACCTTTTATGGGGGAGGGGTATTCGATGTTATCAACCTAGGCTGTGACAACATGTCATGGATATCAGTTTTAAGACACATTGAGGTATGTGACTGTACACTTTCATACGTTCCTCCATGGGAACAGTGGTGGGCTACAGCTTACAGTGTTACATACAGTTCAGTCAGTGTGATTGTGAGATGTTAAGTTGAACAATGTTATGTGACAGATACATTGACATTACCACAACTAATACATTTCCCACTAGGTCTTGACTACAGGATGTAATTGGAGGCTGCTGAACTACATCTGCAATTGTTGATTGTTACTTATCTTGAAAGCAAATCCTTTGTCTACTGTTGTACTAATTGAAGGCCTTGGCCTGGACAGCATAGTATGTTATATATCCACATTGCTTGCATCTACTGTTTTGTGTGGGCCTTGCATTCATCACTGATTATATATTTCAAAATCTGTGTGCTGTAAGTAATGGCATACATTATTGTGTAGTACACAAATTAAAGGTTTTCTGTGTATGCATACCTGTGTGTGGTGTCATGTTCTTTGAACTGTGAGTGGGTATATGTTCAATGTAAGTATTCTCATTTGTGGGAATGGTTGCCACACTACACATTTCACAGGTGCCAGTTACAGGGCTTGTGGCTGAGGGATATACTTTGCACCCAGTACTTCCACACTACTTCTACATATGTATGGCTACTAATACTTTTTGTCTGTGTATATGTCTATATATATCTCATATATCTATCTATGTATGTGTGTATATATATATATATATATATATATATATATATATATATATATATATATAGATAGATAGATAGATATACCCAAATATATTTGTCAGTGTATAGATGTGTGTGCATATCTGCACCATTGTAATGTGTACTCCTTCCATAGGTTCATAGGGTCAAAGGTTGGTACTAGGCTATCGGCCCTATGGCCTATACAAGCCTAGCCATAACAATTCCCTGGATATTTCTTCCCACAATATTTACTTCTCTGAAACCCTGTCTAGCAGGGTGACTGACATGATCCCCAGGGTGAATTTCCTATCTCCCATCCAATCATCAAGGTTCCTTTTGTAGAGGGCCAAGGAGGCGCTCTGCTTGACATGTATGGGCAGTCTATTCCAGAGTATGGGGAGTCTCTGGGTCAGGAACCTATCCCTCCAGCATGTTTTGTTCATTGTGATGACAAGGTTTAGATCCCTGGAGTGTGTGGCTCTGAGGGATTGGGATTTCTTTAAGTGGAGCATGTCCAACAGCTCAGGGTTTGACATGGCCTTTTATGTTAAGCAGAGATCGCCTCTGAGTAGACGATATGCCACAGAGTATAGCTGGAGTTTTTTTAGATGGTCAGCATATGGCATCTGCTTTAGGGCTGTGATTCTTTTAGTGAGGTATTTCTGTGGCCTTGCCAGCTGTTGCAGATGTCTTGTGAGGTACATACCAAATGGGGCATTATACTCTATAATGGGTCTAATGAGGGATGAGTACAGTGGGACAATGACATCCTTTTTTCTGGACAAAAAGCCCTTAGTGATGAGGTGTGCCACATAGAAGGATTTCCTGACTGTTGTGGCAATGTGGTTATCGAAAGTGAGACCACTGTCCACCTGTGTCCCCAAGTCTTTCATCACACTTTTGATGTTTAGTTTACTGCCACCTATGTGGTAATTCATGGGTACATGTTTTTTTTCCAAAGGGGAGCATTTCTTGGCATTAAGCTTGAGTCTATGGCTCTGGCACCAGGCATCTGTTTCTGTAAGGCCCTTTTGTAGAATTTCCACATAATTTGGGGATTCAATAATAGCTCCCAGTTTGCAGTCATCTGTGAACTTTATTAGCCAGAGTCCCTTAGTGTTGGCCTGTACTTCAGAGAAGTAGATGCTAAACAAGAGTGGTCCCAGGATTGAACCTTGAGGTACTCCACTTGTCACTTGTCTGGAGCTGGATTTGGAGTCGGCTACTTTTACAGTCTGGGTTCTGTCAGTAAGCCAGTTGGCAACCCATCAAGTGACATAGGGATTTATGCCCAGCTTAGTAAGTTTATCTATGGTTCCAGAGTGGGGGATGGTGTCGAAGGCCTTGGCGAGGTACAGATAGGCTGTGTGGACCACCTTACCCTCATCCACAGCTCTGGAAACTGATTCGCAGAAGTCAATCAGGTTCAGGAGACAAGATCAGCCCTTCACAAACCCAAAGTGGGTGGGGTCCAGTGTTTGAAGGTTGCCAATGTCTTTGTTTATAAGTTCCATGATAATGCATTCCATGCCCTTGCAGACCAGGCTTGTCAGACTGTAGTTCCCGGGATCCAAGGTGGATCCCCCCTTGTGGAGTGGGATAACTGTAGCTGTGCACCACTCAGTGGGCACGAAGCCTGAGGTGAGGCTATGATTAAACATGACACTTAGGTGAGGTGCCAGTTCATTTTGTAGTTCATGTAGTACACAGCCTGGGATGTCATTTGGTCCCATTGATGCTGTATTCCTAGCTTTGGATAGTGCAGTTTCTACCTGTGTGGTCGTGATTACTGGAATTTGGCAATCTTTTGGTATTGAGATGGGCCCTTTAGGGGATGAGAGGGGTGTGAAGTTGGCAATAAATCAATCTGCCAGGATATTGGCAATATCCATGGGATCAGTATATTTAATGCCATTCTGTTGTAGCTCAGAGCAGATCTGAGCATTGCCATTTAGATTCTTGACATAACTATAGAATGCCTAGTGGTTGTCTTTGGAATCTTTTGCAATTTTATTTTCGTAACTAGCTTTTGAGGATTTTATGAGGGATCTCAGCTTCTTACTGAGGCTGGTGAGGGAGTTTTTTGCATCCTGGGATTTTCCTCTTTTCTGCAACAGTTTCTTCCTTTTTTGTATAGTTTGTTTATAGCAGGGGACTACCAGATTGGCTTCCTTTTTTTGGAGGAGAGCATCTTGGTTCTATTTGGGATGGCACAATCCATGCACAAGTGGATGTGCTCATACAGTACCTTAGTGTAGGATTCTGCAGTCGAATTTTCAGATCCTGTCTGCATGGGTGTCATGAAGTTTGTCACTTCTGACTTCAGTAGCATGAAGTTGGCTTTGGAAAAGTTTTTTAAGGAGGTTTCCTTACTGGGGGGTGGGGGTGGGATGTGGATGTCAAGGGTGATTTGCTTATGGTCAGACCTAACTAATGAGGGGGTGACTACTGTTGTGGAGCATTCCACATTGTACATTCCTTACGGCAGAATGACTTTTCTGCCTGATAATGTTACAGATATTGCCCTGACATTTTATAAGTGAATTGGCTTACTGTTAAACCATTGTAGCTGTGTTGTGGAGGATCCTGGAGTCAAGAACTGCATGTGCTGGATATTGGATTGCACAGCGTATCTGTTAGGGCTGTGGAGGGGGGTAACATAGCAATAATTACCAGGTATCCCTCATTTGAGCCCCCACCCCCATTAACAGTGCATATAGTCTGTTATGTTGTAGTGAGTGGTTCAGGATGTTGTTCCCATGTGGGAAAGCTGTACACACTACTATCTGTATATTATATATATATATATATATATATATATATATATATATATATATATATATATATGTGTGTGTGTGTGTGTGTGTGTGTGTGTGTGTGTGTGTGTATCTAAATAATTATATATGTAAACCCCCTATATATATATATATATATATATATATATATATATATATATATATTTATATACATATACATATGAACATATTTATCTATATACAATTGATGTTATATGATTATTTGAGAGTCATATATATATATATATATATATATATATATATATATATATATATATATATCTGTCTACATTTACAGATATATATTTGTCCATATGTCCATGCATGTTTGGTTCATAATTTTGGCCTGCACCTCATTTTCTTGGCAATTGACATGGATGATCTCAGGATTGAAGTCAGTAACTAATGACGACACCTTTGTGTTTCAGACTTCATCTCCTTCAAAATATGCATTTTAATACATATAACTATTTAACTAGCAATGTTTTAAGTGTATAAGAGCAATATTTGACATGTATCCATATTTTTACCCACATTTTGGCACACTTTGTCCTGAATTATTGCATTAAGAGGTTGTGTGGTATGATATTACTACATTTCCTTTACTGTTGAATGATTGTGCTGGATGATATGTTTGTGAAAACATCAGGGTTATGTATATCTGCCATGACTTAGTGGAAAATCACTTTGTGTATGGTGTGCAGGGTCCTGTGTTCGAGCTTTGCAGAGGCTGTTTATTTTGTTGCTGGGCAGAACATGGACCATTGAATACAGAGTGATTAAGGCACGTTAAGGCAGTTGTAAGTGGGTTTGCGCGGAGCTAAGCATTGCTAACTTCTGGTTACAGTTTCTTATACTCTGTTAGCTTCTGAATTGCTTAACCTGTGTAGGCAGTGCTTATCCCCATGCAAACAGGCTTAAACCCGCTTACTGCTGCTTAAAAGTGCTTACTCCCACTTACCTCCATGCTAATTTCTTTAAAAGAAAAGAAAAAGGGGTTGATAGGAAAGTGGTGAAAAAAGGGGCACAAAGAGGGAAAGACAGTAGGGAAAATAGCCAGGGATGTACAGGAAGGGTGTAGGGAAGGTCCATAGCTGGCCATTTCTTCTACAGCAACAGCTGTGCATTTACACTGAATTTGGAGGTAGATTTGGACATTCAAACCCCTCGGTGGGGGTGAGCACAACAATAATTCATTGTGATGCCAATTAGACTGGATTACTTGTGTCCATTGGACATGTGTGTGAAATGGACAGCTCTGTATGGGGTGAGATTTTTTTGTGGGAACAGATTGCCCTTTTTTTTTCAGGTGAGAGTGGGATGTTGGGGAGGGGTAGTAGGTATATTTGGGGAGGTAGGTTGGGTAGGTTAACAGACAAGACAAACAAGATGCATACAGGGGCAGTATATGACACATGTGGTGAGTAAATACCTTGGATGGGGAGAGGTGTTTGGAAGTCAAAAGCCCATGAGTCCCCAAATGGAAACAATGGGACTGAGGTCCCCACCCATGGGCAGTCATCAATGCACCTTCACGGCCCCAAAGGTGGCTGTGCTGGGGGCTGGGTAGGAGGGGCAGGCTCACCCTCTAATTGCACTGCGCGGCCCTCAAGCTGGCATAGCTGGTCTTGAATCCCCTTGTTGAGCTCCCTACACACCACAGCCCGGATCTGATGGCGGGTGACAGGTACCTCTCCACCCCCCGCTCCCAGGGAGGGGCCGAGCCCCATCCCCTGAGGCAGTTCTACCCAAAGGTGATGCAGGTCCCAGGCTGGGCCCCAGACATGCTGGTGCCCAGTGCCATGGCCACCTGGGGTGGGACACGTGGGTCCTCTGGGACCAGCCTACCCATACAAGCTATGGTGTTGCAGTTTTAGGAAAGATATCAGTTAGTAATAGTCAACAGCATTCAGGATTAGTTATAACAGCATGCATAGGTATTCCCATTAACCCAAGACACCAGATTTACAACAGTTGCAGGGTGAGCAGAACACATGCATATATGGGACAACAGTGGCCATTACAACAGTTTGCAGGTTTCATTGATGGCAACAGGCCACCAATATGGGAGTATATTAACACGGCACATGCATAGAACCAAATGTGAATATTTATAAACCAATAGGACATACGTCCCAACAAAAATTTGGAGTGTACACATACCCATTGAGGTGTGTAATTAGGTTATTGTTGCACATATGGTGGGGGTGAGAGAGAGGTTAATTAACAGCTAATATATCCCTGTAGTTTTCACAACTTTCTTAGTCACTGCATTGTTCTGTCCCTTACGTGTATTATTACACTACCCAATGGCCTTACTTTGTACAATGGTATGTTTGTAGATTAGTATATACGTGGACTGTGTCTTACATATAGTCTACACCTCTTACCTATTATAGCTGTTGAGAAAATAATTGTTAACACTACCTGACACATTCTACACATAGTCACAGATTCTATGCTTGTAGATAGGTGTACGAGTGAACTGTGTTGTACCTACATATTACACCTCTTACCTGTTATAACTGTGGAGGGAACTTTGTTAACACTACCTGACACATTCTACACATACTCCCAGATTCCATGTTTGTAGACAAGTATATAGTGAACTGTTATGTACCTACAGTCTACACCTCTTACCTGTTATAGCTGTGGAGGAAATGTTTGTTAACACTACCTGACAAATTCTACACATACTCCCAGATTCCATGTTTGTAGACAGGTGTACGAGTGAACTTTGTTGTACCTACAGTCTACACCTCTTACCTGTTATAGATGTGGAAGGAACTTTGTTAACACTACCTGACAAATTCTACACATACTCCCAGATTCCATGCTTGTAGACAAGTATATAAGTGAACTGTGTTGTACCTACAGTCTACATCTCTTACCTGTTATAGCTGTGGAGGAAATCTTTGTTAACACTACCTGACAAAATCTACACAGACTCCCAGATTCCATGTTGGTGTTATACACATACCTAACAATCTGTTATTGCGCACACTCTGGTCAAGGCTTGACAGGATCCAGGTGTTAATGTGACATATTTTGAGAATAGTGGTCATACACTTTGGGTGAGATTATATGTCAGTAAAAGCTGCTTACATTTCTTGGCTCATCACACTGATTTGTCAGGGAAACAGGTTACTGGGCAGCAGATATGGGCCATTTATCTGGACATGCTGGACAGATCAGAACAGTTGAGGGGTATGACTATGCCTGCAGCTTACTACCTGAACATTCTGCCACAGTCTGTATAATTGATGGTTATGATTATGCTTACATCTTACTATCTGAACATTGTAGCATATTCTGTACAGTTTGTTGGGTCTAAATATGCATACAGCTTTCTATCTGAACATTCCCACAGACTGTACGGTTGTTGGGTATGATTATGCATACAACTTACTACCACTCCCGGGATTCAAACCCCTGCTTTGTGTGGTAAAATATTACAGTTGACATCACAGTACACTGTGCTATCAGGGAAATGGTGTGAAACATTCCAATGTTTTCTAAGTCTCCCTCAGTTGTACAATATGACTGACCTCTTGGGACTTCCAGCATTGTTATACTGAACCTCCTACACATTTTATCTGCTTTCAACAAGTGTGGGTAACACTGCGTATTACAGCAGTGCTATTTATAGAATGCAACACTACAACAACATATGAAGGCAGAATGTACACAAGCACTCCAGGCATTATACTTTTATTCACAAGATATTACACCTTTATTTCCACAGAACCTGTATGACAGTTTTCCTGCAATATTGTCTAGTTTATTCAGTACATCCCATACCCAATACATTTTTATACTGGTACAACACTTTCTAGAACTGTTATATTTATTTGTTATGACAGTACATGCAAGATTATTACTAACTTGCCTAGCGACATAGCCTTTGCAGCCTAGTAGCATGGGCTTGCTGGTTCGCAGCCCACTCATCTGCAGCTGTCAGAGAAATACAGTGATATTTAGCTATTACCTGTCCATAGTATACACAAGCTATGCAGTCATTATCTACGTAGTAGAATGAGTACTTACTCAGTGCTGGGGCATTGGCCATCTGCCTTGATTCTTGGATCCACTGCTCCAAGAGATCACCCCTCTGCCGCTTTAGGTAAGCATGGTGATGCCTGACCTGCTCACCAGTCCGGGGGATACCAGTGACACTGGTGAGGCCATGGGCAAGACTGTCCCAGGCCTCCACTTTATACTAAGAGCCCTGGTACTGGCCTTGCAGTAGTCTTTGCTCATGGTGTCTTACCAGGAGCCATGCCATGAATCTGGACTTCTGGGTGCCCCAACGCTGCACTCTAAATCGAGTGCCTTCCCCTACTCCAGCCATTCTGCCTACAGTAGGGAGCTGCAACCAATTATGGGAAGTATTTGTGCCTGTGGGGTTTAAATACGCCTGATTTCCCGCACTTTCCCATGATTGGATGGGTTTGAAAAGTCTAAGCTATGGGCACACCTACTTACCTAATGTTGCAATTGCTTAAAGGGGTATACCACTGGGAAGATTGAGTTAGTCTGCCTACACATTGCTTACACCAAGTAAGCTGAGCTGTGCAATGCTTAGCGTTGCTTAATATTTAATTAGCATTATATTTTCCTTTTGGCATTGATTTATTCGTTGCATGTTATATCTTTGTCTGGTTTCCATGATTCATGTGTACTTACACTTTATGGGGTCCTGGGGACTTCAACACATTATTACAATAACACCTCACATCTGGCCTTACTTCAGTACTCCAGTTCACATATTTATGTTATGTGGCAGGTTATAAAACATCACACTGTACATAGATTCCTTTCACATATTCAGTTTGATTTTCCTATGGTGAGGATTTGTTTGTTGAAACCTCAATCTTATGTACTGCTGTGATGGCTTAGTGGTTAACTACTGTGACTGTAGTGTACAGGGTCTTGGGTTTGAGCCTTGCAGAGACTATTTATTTTGTTGCTGGGCAGAACACGGGCCATTGGATACAGAGTGAGTAAAGCACTTTAAAGCAGTTGTAAGCGGGTTTGCACGGAGCTAAGCACTGCTAACGTCTGGTTACAGTTTCTTACACTCAGCCTCTAAATTGCTTAGTCTGTGCAGGCAGTGCCTACCCCCGCACAAATGCACTTAAACATGCTTAGTTTTGCTTACATATGCTTACTACTGCTTAGTTGGGCTTAAAGCTGCTAACTAGTGCCTTATTCATTATGACACTGACACTTCACATGTGCATCTTATATATTATAATATACAATATTCTATATAATACTCTGTATGACTGTTCTAATTCTCCTTTAAGGATCTGCTTCCAAAATCCCACTCCTTCCTATAGCTTGAATTATCCCCTGCTCAATCATCATCCTTTTCCACTTTGAACTGAAGCTTCTGCTTGTGTTATGCATAAGAACCTTAAGTATGTAGTTTTAAAATATCCATTCAAATAAATAATAAATGGATATTTAAAATATCCATTCAAATAAATAATACTAAACCTCCATGTTCTATTAGGAGGACCAACATATCCCACTCAACTCTTGCACTCTTTCCCTCCCAGATAAAATCCTTCAACTCTTTATTAATCACTGTCCACAATTTCTCCTCTGCTTGATAAAAATACGCCTGACTTTTGTATAAAATTTAAGAGACTAACATTTTTACTGCATGTATCTTGCTATGCATATCCATAGGCAAGGGGTTCCAGTTTTTCAGTTTTTGCATTATCTTTTGTTTAGTCTCTTCCCACGTATCCTTAGCTGCCATAACAGAATCCTTTTAATCCATACTCCTAAATACTTCATTTTATCATGTCCCCATGATATGGGTACTGATGAACGAATACATATGTGTGTACGTGGATTTTAGCTGTAGCCTTTGTTTTATCTTTATTAATGTTGTATCCCCCCAAAAAAAAAAAACAGAGCTGTCTCAGAATATTCCACATCCTTGAGATATCCTTTTCTGGTTCCATCAGGGACAAAATAATATTATCTGCAAATAAAACCAGCTTTTCCTGAACACCATACCTGTTATATCATTGAATTGCTGTGTCCCTTATTTTCTTTGCTAATGGTTTTAAATATAGCACAAATAACAAAGGGAAAAGAACACACTGCTGCCTGGTTCCCTTTTTAGACACACCTTATCAACAGGGAAATCTTACACTTTGATTTCTGTCTCTCCTCTCTCACATAGGGTTTAATTGACCTTGTTATTGTGTCTGGAAATGCAAATGCTTCCATTGCCCTGCTCATAAAATCCCAACGTACTCTGTCAAGTGCTTTCTCTGCATCAAAACCTACCAACAAAAGCAGTATTTTCTTATATTGTGTTTCCCTTTGGATCATCGTTGTTCTATTAATGTTGTCAGATACTTACTGCCCCTCCACGAAATCACATTGATCCATATCTGTCAATTTTAGCATCACTTTTGCCATTCTTTTAGCCATTATAGACATAAACACTTTATAATCATGGTTTAAAATTTAAATGGGCCTATATGAAGCTGTATCTGATGGGTCTTTTATTTCTTTAGATATTACAGCCACCACAAGTTTTTTCCAGAATGCTGGTGCCTACTTACCTTCCAAACTTCCACCAGAATATCATCTATTCCTGCAGATTTGTTATGCATCACAATTTTTGTGTCATCTCCTCTTACCTTAACTGTTAATTGTTGAGCCTCATCTGCCTCTAACTATGGCATATTTAAATATTCTATAAATGTGGACCCCATTATGTGGAAACTGAGAATGAGAAATAGGGAGGAGACTCTAACTTATTCTTAGTTGGTTAAAGAAGTGAGGGAAGAGGAAGCCCTGTTGGAAGCAAAATCTCAAGGTTCAACAGCAATTAAAGCAGTGAGTGAACACAAGCAGGAGCCTGTAGCCATGCTTACTACTCAAACAGGAGTCATGGCCCACGGTGTCCGTGATGTAGAGGTGTCACAGTTGCAGGTGCAGGTGTCTTACCTAACTGACACCATAGCTCAGGTCACCAAGACAGCTGCAGAATTGAAAAACGCCATGGTAGCTTTAGCTGAAGAGAAGAATACATCAGCTAGAACCTCCACAAAAGGACTCTGGGAGGAAACAAATCAGCCAATGTTCAGAGTTCCTACTGGATTTTGTTTTCATTGTGGGGCTACAGGGCATATAAAGCGACAGTTTCCTAATGCAGAGAACTTGAAAAGAGTGAACAAACTCTTATTGGCTAGTGCAATGCAGGGAAACTTCAACTCAGTGAAGGGGCCAGCTGAATGCCCAGTTGCAAAGAGCTCCATAAAATATAACATCAAGAGATAGCATCCTAGATCTCCTTTCCACACTAACCCTTCTAATAGGGAAGAGAGACTACGTACTATGCACACTTTGCTCATCTGAGGTGAACAACCAAATTGAAAAGCCAGCTCATCAAAAATCTCAGCATCTGAGACCGCAAAGCATTACTAAGGAAGAGTCTTATCCGTGGAAATGGCGAGGTTGTCTGGTGGTACCTCAACCTCATGCTGACTGCCATGCAGCTGAACAACACCAGAAACAGAAACTACCTGATGGGCTATTGGGACTGACCTCTGTCGTGTCAGTAAAAATAGAAGGGGTGTATAGTAAACCACTGTTGGATACTGGTGCACAAATCACCATTCTGTACAGAGACTTCTACCAAAAATACTTAAAGCATCTGCCACTTGAAAAGTTAGAAGATTTGGAGATCTGGGGGTTAAGTGAAATGAAGTTCCCTTATGATGGGTATGTCTCACTCAAGTTAGAATTTTCTTCTTCAGTTGTTGAGTCAAGAGAAGTCTTTGAAACTCTTGCTGTTGTGTGCCCCAGGCCAAAGGGAAAGGATTCTGCATCTGTTTTAGTACGGACAAATACTGACCTCATCAGAAGAATGCTGACGCCTCAGTTGACCCAGGAACACCCAACATTACATCCTCTCCTGAGACCAGCTTTTTGTGCCCTTCAAAGGGAGAAGGATAGTAAGAAGGATGAAATTGGTCATGTGTGGACCCTGTCTGGGAAAGAGCATATAATTCATTCTGCTCAGGACACCTGTTTGAGAGCCAAAGTGAGGATGTGTGGACAAACAGTTTCCTCTCATCTCATGATGGAAATGGATCCAGAAAGTGACTTGCCATCGGGGCAGGAACTAGTTCCAGAGGTTTGGCCTGTGAACAAGTTAATACATCCTTATGACATTTTGCCTGTGGGGTTGAAGAATAAAGGAAGTACTCCCATTGTCCTGCATTCACAAGTGCATTTGGAAAATGTTTATGCTGCCACCCCCTTACCTACTTCTGTGTTGACAAGGAACTAGAGCAGGGCCAACGAGTTGAAGCTGGAAGATATTTGACATAGGAGGTGGCCTCTTGCCCCCTGAGTGGGTAACCAGAGCTAAAGAGCTACTAATGAAGAAGAAAAATAGTTTTTCTACCAGTGAACTGGATGTGGGCTGTGCAAAGAGTGCAGAACACCAAATAAGAGCGAAAGAGGACCGGCCCTTAAGGGACTTTCCAGAAGAGTAGCTCCAGGAGACCTGAAGAACTTAAGAAAACATTTGGAAGAACTTAAAGCCACAGGGATAATTCGAGAGTCAAGATGTCCATATGCCTCTACCATTGTCATTGTTATTGTCAGGAAAAAGAATGGGTCAATTTGCATGTGTGTTGACTATCGTACTCTGAATCAGCGAACCATTCCAGACCAGTGTACAACTCCCTGGATTGAAGATGCTCTAAATTGCCTGGTGGGCAGTAAGTGGTTCAGTGCGCTAGAATTAAGGAGTGGATACTATCAATTCCCTTTACACCCAGAAGATAAAGAGAAGACTGCCTTCATCATCCCTTGGGATTTTTTGAGTTTGATCGCCTACCTCAAAGTTTATCAAATGCACTGGCAACTTTCCATAGAATCATGGAAAGAACAGTTGGAGACCTGCATCCCCTGGAAGTCTTAGTCTACCTGGATGATCTCATTGTTTTTGGGAGGACCCTAGAGGAGCACGAAGAAAGACTGATGAAAGTATTGGACAGGATTGAGAAGGAAGGCCTGAAGTTGTCATTGGACAAATGCAAGTTTTTCCAACCTTCAGTGACCTATGTGGGACATGTAGTGTCTGCAAATGGGATATCCACAGATTCCAGCAAAGTTGAAGCTGTGACATCTTGGCCCAGACCCAAAACTATCACAGAGCTGTGATCTTTCCTGGGGTTCTGCAGTTACTATAGAAGGTTTGTGGAAGGATTTTCAAAGATAGCAAGACCCCTCAACCATTTGCTCTGAATAATGAGAAAGCAGATGAAACAGATAAAGATATCCTTGTGAAGAAGCCCACGGAACCGAGAGGCTCTAAAAAACTCATAGAGAGTCTCTGGACTCCTGAGTGTGAAGAGTCATTTGAACAGCTTAAGTATTGCCTAACACATGCCCCTGTGCTGGCATATGCTGACCCAACAAAGCCATACTCTTTACATGTGGATGCTAGCAGGGATGGCTTAGGGGGAGTCCTTTACCAGGAGTATGATAAGAATCTGAGACTTGTGGCTTTTATTAGTCGGAATTTATCCCCCACAGAAAGAAACTATCCTGTGCACAAGTTGGAATTCCTTGCCTTAAAGTGGGCGGTAGTGGGTAAGCTGCATGACTGTCTCTATGGGGCTGAATTTGAAGTGCAGACTGACAACAATCCTCTGACATACATCTAGACCACTGCAAAGCTAGATGCTTCTGGCCACAGATGGATGGTGGCTCTATGCAACTATAATTTCAGTTTGAAATATACCCAGGACATGAAAATGGAGATACTGATGGTCTGTCCAGAATACCTCATGGAAATATACACCGTGATGATGAATGGGTGGAAATTCTAGTGCCAGGGGTGAGAGCTATGTGTCAGATTGCAACCTGCTATCAACACACTGAATTTTGGGCCCAGACGTTGGGTCTGTCTGCAGCAAGCATACCCCAAGCTTATTGTAATCTGGTCACTTTGCAGGCTTCATCACTACCAGCTTTGAGTAACAGTGACCTTAGGAGAGATTAAAGAGAAGACCCCTTGGGTCAGCTGATGGTAGCTGCTTTAGAGAAGAAACAGATTTATATGCTTCACACAGACATTCATCCCCTAGCCAGACTTTTGGCCAAAGAATGAGACAGATTCCAGATACAGAATGAACTAGTATATAGGAGATCTCTTAGTGCACTCGGCAGTGAAAAGTGGCAATTGTTGCTTCCTCAGAAGTATAGAGAAGTAGTACTCCAATCATTGCATGATGAACATGGTCATCTTGGTTATGCCAGAACTATGGGTCTGGTACAAGACAGGTTCTACTAACCATGCATGAAGCAAGATGTTGAGGATTATTGTCGTACATGTCTTCCTTGCATTCAAAGACTCTGCCTTCCAGAGCTGCCTCATTGAGTCAAGTGGAGAGCAGTGGACTCATGGAACTGGTCTGTATAGATTTTCTATGCATTGAACCAGATGAAGGTGGGATCAGTAATGTGCTGGTGGTAACAGACCACTTTACCCGATATGTTCAAGCATTTCCCACTCATGATCAGAAAGCTATTACAGTGCAAAACTACTAGTTGAAAAGTTCTTTGTACACTATGGCCTGCCAAAGAGGATACACTCTGACCAAGGATGTGATTTTGAGAGCAAGCTTGTTCATGAACTACTCACTCTTTTGGTAGTTCAGAAAAGTCACACCACTCCTTATAATCCTCAAGGGGATCCACAGCCGGAGCGTTTCAACAGAACTTTACTAGATATGTTGGGGACACTATCCGCTGAGAAGAAGAGTCAATGGAGTAGACATGTAGCCACAGTGGTGCATGCTTACAACAGTACTAAAAATGATGCTACACGGTACTCACCTTACTTCCTAATGTTTGGAAGAGAAGCTCGTCTTCCTGATGATACACCAGTGCGACCTCATGGCAGTTATGTGGAGAGACTCAAAAAGAACCTCAGACAGGCCTATGAGCTAGCTGAAAAATCAACAGGACAAAGACATCAGCGAAACAAGGCTCACTATGACAAGAAAGTGAAGATGCATGATTTGCAACCAAGGGACAGAGTCCTTTTGAGGAATTTGGGTCTACAAGGAAAGCATAAACTAGCTGACCACTGGGGGTCTAAAATTTACCTAATTTGTTCTCAGCTACCTAATATCCCTCTCTACCAAGTTTTCCCTGAGGGGAAAGAAGGACCTATCAAAACCTGGCACCGCAACAACTTAATGCCTTTGTCAAAACCAGTGAGACTCATGAATCCAGAACCCAGAATGGCTCAGCGGAAGCCTAACTCAAGGCAATCCAGAAGACTAAGGCGGAGAGGAAGTATCTTCTCCAATGTTCAAGAGCCCATCCTTCCTCCTGCTGAAAATGAGGAGGACAGTGATGATGACTGGGGTTTCAGTGGGCTTTTTTATGAGGATTTTTGAGACCCCATGGGCTGTAATCTCAATGTAAATGCACCAGAATTCATTCCTTGTCATTTTGAACAGCCCAGACCTGACAATAGACTAAGTGGTGCTTCTGTATTTCTTGCAGAACCTGATAAGGATGGAGGCCCTGCTATGCAAACTTCAGAAAATAGTGCTGAGGACAGTCATACCATTATGGAAAAAGAAAGTGAAGTTATACAAGAGGAGATCTTAGAAGTAGACAAAATGCCTAATGAAGAACTGGACAAACCTTCCGAGCAAAATTCCTTAGTTGTCTCTCCCGAACCAAAACTTCAGAGGCTAATTCGGCCCCCTCAGAGACTTACATATGACAGTTTGGGACATAGTACACAGGAACCTGTGCCCACAGCTCATCGGAGAGTCTGCACCCATGACCCCTATGTCTCCTGCTCCATTGGTGACACCTCAGTCCAAGTTAAGCATAATGTTGATCGCCCTTGGTGGGAGGTATGCAAAAATATTATTTAGCTGATGGTGCATTAGTGCTTGTAAGTAATTTGCTCCTAATCTACCTTTGACTTGGGGGGACCCAAGATTTTCAAGTGGGGGGAGAGTGTACCTCCCACTATATTTCATTGTAGAAGTAATAGACTGCAGTTTTCCATTATACCACAAGGTGGAGCTCCTTTTCAGGAATATAAAAGGTAATTTCGAAAGTGAAAGAGAGGAGACTGGAACACTAGCTGAAGGAGGGAAGACTGAAACACTAGCTGAAGGGAAAAGGGCCTTGCAGCATGACTGTGTTTTTTTCTTCTAGTGTTCTGGGACAGAGAAGTTTGGTAGCAGTTTGTGTCTGTCTCTTGCTGAAATCCTGGATGATGGTATTTTGTGGATTCAGGAGAGAAGTTCTAAAACCAGTAGTTCCACGCCTGCATATTATTCAGCAAGCAAAGGAGTTCCTTGGGCCTAGTGCAGAGATGCCATAGATGACTACCAGAGTTCTGGTGGGTGATTTTCCATTTTTCTTGTCAGAGGAACAGCAGTGCCTGGTCACTGGGGGTATTCTCGACGGAGTGGTGAGAGGCTTTTGGCCATCATTTTTTATGCTTTTATAAGATTGTGGAGTCCCCCTAAATGCTTTCTGGATTACAAATAGCTGGGATCCATATGAGCTCCAACCTTGGGCCCCATCATGCCGGCAGTAGGACTGTAAGTAGTCACTGGCCAGTGAACAGGGTACAATAGAGTGTCTCACAGTTGGTCTGTTTAGATTGATCTAGGGGATAGAGGGTGTTAGTACTGTTGCCTTAAAGACACTTTATTGCTAAATGTCATTGCATTTTCTCATATTTGTATTGTTGCATTATAAATCTTTATTGTTCAGTAACATTGCATTTTGCTCATGTTAGTACTGTTGCCTTAAAGACTCTTTATTGCTAAATGACATTGCATTTTCTTATATTTGTATTGTATTATAAATATTTATTGTTCAGTGACATTGCATTTTTCTCATGTTAGTACTGCTGCCTTCAAGAATCTTTACTGCTCATTTGACATTGCATCTTTCTCATATCTGTACTGTTGTATTATAACTCTTTTTTTCCCTCAATGACATTGCATTTTTTTCCGTGTTTGTATTTCTGCATTATAAAACCTTTACTGCTCATTGATATTGCCTTTGTGTGCATGTTTGAATGCAAGATCTTTTCTGTTGAGTTCTGGGGAAGGGGGTAACTGCATGGCTTCATTACATGCATATCTCACTCTGCCTTACTGCTAACTGGTGCACTGTTGAAATAATTTGTTTGTTGTGCTATTGCCTTTTAAAACTAAAGTGCACCTAGGAATAAAATCTGTTATCACTTGCCACGTTGGGGTGTTGGGCCTAAAGAAGGGGTGTCACCAGAGTCAGGTAGGAAGGAACCCATATCTACTTCAGCTACACTGTGTGTGTGCTACATAAATATATCCATTTGTGCTTTTTCTTGGTTTCCCCACTTCTCTGCTTTATACAAATTTTCATAAAATTTTCAAAGAAATCTCTAATACCTCTACATGGATCTCTGGTTATTTTTCCTTGCTATGGGTTTGGTAACAACTATTTTAACTTTCTGTTGCCTAAGTCATTGTGCCAAAAGTTTTTTTTTACTCTGGAGTTATCAAAAACAGTTTCTTAACAGCAGTCTTTCTAAACTCATGCATATTATCCAGGTACTCCCTTACTTTCTCTTTAGTATTCTGCAATTGTGCCTCTTCTTGCTCTGTGGAATTCCCATTAATGTGTAGTACCTTAAACTTTGTCAGACCTTCTAAATATTTTTGTTTCTTCTTAACCAGCCCTCTTTTTATCTTTTTTTTTTTTTACCCTGTTTTTAAACTTCACTTTCATTTTATCCCACTCACTAACTATAACTTCTGAAGTACTTTCTGTTTTCCCTATTAACTCCCGAATTATTTGTACTACCCATTCCTTAAATTCCTCTCTTTTTAACAGGTGGATGGGGAAACACCAGTGTCTCATATCTGCTTCAATACCCTGCATTTGTATCTTAGTAATTATTGGCTCATGATCTGAAATAGTTATTGGATGTGTATCACAGTTATTAATTAAATGCACGTTCATATAATTTCTGTCAGATTTAGCCCCGTTATCGTACCTTGGGGAATAATATGTACATTTTCTCTGAGGTCTTATTACTGAAGTCACATCTTTTATACCAAGTATTTTCATAAATTTCTTCAGAAATCTACCCTTGTAATATTTTCCCTTCTAAGCCCCCCCAGATACATCCTAATTGTTGCAAATCAAATTTCAGACCCCACCTATAAGTAATATTCCCCAGTGAAAGGTGATTATTTCTCTCAAAAGTTTTTAAGCTCCATAATAGCAGTTTTAGGTAGAATGTAAATACATGCCAGTGTCATCCATTGTCAGTAGCTCCTTACTACCACAAATCTGCCATTATCATCTTTTTTCATCTTCTATCACTATTGGAGTTGTTCTAGCAATTAATATAAGCATTCCTCTTTTCCTTTGTCCATGACATACTGCTGAAAATCCATCCTGAAATCCTTTCTTTATCAAATTCACATGCTCATTTCTTTGTAAGTTTGTCTCCTGTAGCATTGCTATTTGCACTCTGCATTTCTTATTATAATTGCTCTTTCCTTTTTGTCTATACCTGTGAGACCATTTGCATTACAAAATAATATGAAAAGTGCCACCATTATGGTAAGAAGTCAATATTCATACCTATTATATATGGCAGCTTTTTAAATGTCTATTTCCAGCTTTTGTGATACATGCTGTGATGATATGAGGTTGTGCCATCTGTGCCAGGGAGAGTAGGGCAGTGCATGTGTAACATATGCCAGCATAGCTAGCTGGAGTTTTATAAAAAATTGTTATGTCATTTGACTATCACACTGATGTGTACAGATGCTTGTGTTAAAAATGCATCAACAGTGGGTCCTGCTGGATAGGAAAGAGATACACATGTATGTCAGACAGTATTATCATAACTGATTAAATGTATATGTTTTAACAGAGAATTCTTGAAGGGAAGAGGTTAATCTCAGTTCTCCTAATTTTAAAAATAGGTTGAAAATTAAATGGGTTGGTTTAGGCCATAAAGATTTTATCTTACAGGTCTGATTGCAGTCAGATGCAAAAATGTTTGGGAAAACCAGGACTATGAATCTTACTGTATTGACCTTAGGGGGTGAACTAACTATTACCCTGGAAGGATGGTCATTTTTTAAATTGTTTTATAGCTTTCAAATGCTGCAACAGATCTTAGCAAAGCTCTAGGTGTATATTGCACCAGAGTTAGGTGATCAAATGTGATGTCATTCTATAACCAGCACTGAAATAATTATTTAGATATTAGTGAGAGATGTTTTGGAGCTCTCGCAGCAACACTTTGTTTCTCAGAACCTGACAGGAAATATCTCTCTGATATCTCACACAACCACACACCTCACATTGCCTTGGTGTAGTAAGCAACTCAACACACTTCATCTTGCCTTGCTTTAGTAAGTAACCATGGAACAGTAATTCTTTAGTCAGTCAGGAAAATATAGTGTGATTAGTTAAGTATTGTTTTTCTGCATCTGTGTGAATCTATCCAACTGCATTATTTTTTACATCTCCTGTGTTTGAAACTCTGGTGTTTATTGTAACTAGATATTCAGTATTGTCATGTTTTCTATTTGATTATCATTAAATATTTCTGTACCTTTCATTGTGGCTGGTCTTTTAGAGAATACTTTTAACACCTTAAGATAACTTATGCTTATTTTAGAGATACTGTGGCTGCTCCTGAAAGCCTTGCTCAAACTCTACCATTTGTATTAGTATTAATGTTACTCTGTATAATTGGGTACCCTTTAAGATCCTTAGAGTAGCTGACTGGTGGCAGTGTAATTACCTTCTAGTTTGTGCAGAGGGGGCACAGGTGGTAAATATATGCTAGCTTTTCCCAGGTAGGTGTGTGTGTGTGTGTGTGTGTGTGTGTGTGTGTGTGTGTGTGTGTGTGTGTGTGTGTGTGTGTGTGTGTTGTCTGTGCTAAAATGCATGTTATTGCCTGTGTTTCTACTGGCAATAATCGGTGTCTTTTCTTTTTCTTAACTTGCATGCTTTCAGAAAACATTAACTTTTCACCTTGAAAAAAAAAACAGTGTTCTGGCTTTTATTGCCCTATTATCAGCTTGTCTCCATGGAAACATAAGAGAAAAAAATGTAGTCTTCTGCTGCATCCTGAATGACAAGTTGAATCATTTATTGCATAAGGAAAACATTTTAATATATTCAGTGTTCTCATATTTACTTGTTTCCACTGAACATTTGTTATTAGATTAAGCCAATGGTCTTAATCCAAGCATTTACCTATGCAAATGTAAGGGAAAACATATCCGCTTTACATATGTTATGAGCTGTGTACTTTGTACCTCACCACCCACCTCAACAATCCAGTATTACAGCCTATTAACCTAAACATGCTTTTGTCTAGCTTTTTTCCCTTTTTGCTTTGTAATGCCTACATTTCTTAATACCAAAAAAGAAGAAAGGTGTCTTTACTTTAGTAACTTTATCACATAAAGAGCAACTAAAAATACTTAGCTATAAAACATGCAATTTATATTGTGAGAAGTTTTATTGAAATACCATTGAGAATTGTTTTACTTACCATTACCCTTTTCTCCCCCCCACCTCTCAGTGTCCTTCCAAACATTAATGACATGAAGTGAGGCAAATGATTTTTGGTTCTCCACATGTTTAACAAAGTCAGCAAAAGTCTTCTCTTTCCACTTTTGTTATACAGCTGCATTTCACAAATGTAATTGATTATTTGCATTCTCACATTTATTCACTAACTATGTGTTGCTAGTTTTCTTCCTGATCATCTCTATTTCCCAACTCCAGATTCCAGTTCATTTCTAAGGTACTGTTAATTCTTCTGGTCAAGTCCTATGCTTTTCTTCATCTCTCTCTCTCTCTCTCTCTCTCTCAAGCATTTTCCTTTGGAACAGTGGAAAATGTTTCACTGGCAAAGTCTTCTCTTGTGCTTTATAAGAAGAATGAGCATCAAAGTCCCCTTCAGCATGATATCTCATTTTTTGTTGGATAAAATCCTTCAGGAAAAATATTCTGAAGACAGCTGGATACAGCAGCTTGGACATCACACCTGCATCTTGACATTCCCTGATTACTGGAATAAATGTGTTTTTTTCTGCCTGGTGTACAGTATATAATCATTTTCCGCAAACATTCTACTCTCTCCAGCTTTTAATACTTTGCCCTTTTAACACAGTTTTGCCAGACTCAAATAATTCTGCTGGTAGGTGTGCATCTTTATTAGCACAAGTCTTGGCTGCTTTCTTATGACCAGATTTGGAGCATACACACTGTGTGTCCTTTCACTTAACATTTCCTGCTATAAAATACCAGTCCAATGGCTTATCTGTACCTTCATAAAATTAATATAGTCTGTTCCTTTTAGTTTCTCTAGTACAGCAGAAAATCTCAGATTTTCCATGCATGCTCTGTCCTATAATTCATTTTTGAAACATTTCTTCTTGCACAGTCTCATACTCGGGTCTATATTAGATCAGCGAATGCTTAAAAAAGCGAACGCTGATTGATCGAACTTCTGTAAGCAAAAGCTTACAATCTCAAACTGTCAGAACAGCGATTTTTTTCCTAGGGAAAAAAATCACTGATCCAAAACACATACACACAACACAAGCACACCAAACAAACAGCAATCCACACACATACATCTAAAATCTGACACCTAACCTTACACTAAACTATACACACACCACTAGCTATCCACTTGCCTTAACCCAAACCCTAACCCTAAGGTCCGTCACTATTGCATACTCACCTCACCCGCTCCCTAACCCTAACTCACCTAACCCACCCTAACCCTCACGTCCACACAATCGCACACATACCTAACCCACGCCCTAACCCTAACTCACCTAACCCCCCCTAACACTCACATCCACACAATCACACACTTAACCTGAACCCGACCCGTAACTTTCCACCACAGCACAAAATTCTTCACTAATCTCTAAAGGCATCTCACCCAGGTCAGAAGAGTTCATTGAACCTCTTTTTGCAGCCCTAATTAATTAGACCAATTACTGAGTACAATATCTCCCTTGGAATGACAAGTTAAGCAACTAGAATGTCCCCAGAGTTTCCTAACTAAGATGATTGTTGGCCTAAAATTCCTGACCTACCAAGAAAAGTTTCAGATGCTCCAGTAACACCAGAACCACTGATTTAAATCTCCACCAGCATATAAATAAAATGCATTTGAGAAAGAGATTTATTATCCAGCTTGTTCTCTACCTCTGGAACAAATTTCCTGTGCAAGTTAAACAAGGTGACACCCTAACATCTTTCAGATTAAACATGGGTGATTGAATGAGTAACTGCAAAACTTACCCTGGTAGTGGCCTGCTTATCCTTTCTTGAGATGGGGTGCAACAAGAGGGTGGCTTTTGGGAAGGCGTAAATGTTCTTGTGACCAAAGTACCTTTTATTTCCTATGTTCCTGTTTATTTACCAGAAACAATATTTTACCCCCTCATCCCGAGGACTAATTATCTCAGTTCAAAGGGCACATTACTGAACCCCATCCCCTCCTGCCTGCAGACTTGTATCCTTAACACATGGTACATTACTATCTTCCTTTAGCTTTTTTTGTGTTGTGTTTTACAATTGTTGCCTGTCACTTTATTACTTTTCCTTGTATTTGCTCACAGAAATATTTTGCACTTTTCCCCTTTATTGATATACAGGGTGAATCTATGGTTTTAGGCAAAATAGCTATAGGTGTTAGAACTACTTCAGACTGTTTATTATCAAAATGACCCTGAGCAGATATTTTTTAATGTTTTACTTTAGATGGTACCACTAAGGGTGTTCTGACAGTTGGAAGACCCAGGACCCTGCAGTTTTCTAATCACCGCTCACTAGCTGGCTACCAAGAAATGTGGAAGAAGTAAATGATATGATAGTCAAGATCTGTAAAAAAGCTCACAAATGTTTATCAATGTAAAGTAAAATTCCACTCATAATGGATGTAAACATCTGATTGGCACAGTTTTCGTGTAGCAGTTTATAAGGCACTAGCTAACAAGGCAAAAAAATCTCCATTTCTGTCATCTTCAGTCTCATTTTCACAGTTGTCCCACTGTGTAGAGGTCAATCAGACTTTAAAAAAAAATGTCTATTCCTCAGGAGACAGACAAGAACATATCACCGTTCTTCATAATTCAAAAATTAACAGCTTTGTTTACCACCTTAGTACAGATGACATCATACTAGATGTGCAAATTCCATTTCATGTTTGCTAATCTGCATGTTAGACCTACTGGACCTTTCATCATTTGTTAAGACTGAATGTTGTGTGAGACAGGGCTAGGGCTCATCATGCTAACTTAGTTGAAATAAATAATTATGCATACTTTTTCCCGGGATTCATGAAGCTCAGCGCAAGGACGGCGTTAGCCTTGCGCCGACCATGCAGCATAGAGATGGCACAGCAGCACCACATGCATATTAATGAAGGCGCGCTGCTGTAATGGCCACATGCATAGGAAACCTGTACGAGTGCAGGGGGCATGTCCAAGTGCTGCACAGAGGCGTGAACATGTCAGCTGCATACGCGCAACCTAAAATGCTGACTAGTACAGCCTAACTCTAATAGTAATCAGTACTGTCAGTGTCTGTGGATACTGAAATGTATGCAAAGCATACAAGACATCATTGCGAACACCACAATAAGAAGTAAACACAAAGGTACGTAGCTGAATATTGAGTCCCCGTCCCTCGAACAAAGATATGTAAAACCCCGTGCCCGTATTCCATTGTAGTGTCGCTAGTTATACCAAGTGGAAGCGAAACGCATCATGTTAGCACGCCGCCAATTGCCAAGCCTAGCCCAATGGCTTGTGTTACCACCTGTCCTACATTGTGAGGGACAGTCCCCCTATAGGCAGGTGTGTCCATACCAAAATCGTAATAAATGTGAAATGTCCTGTGATTGTAGGACATAATTATGTCCCATATGTTATGTAATAGTCCCATACAGTACGTATGTCCGTATATAAAATACTTATATGTTACAAGAAACAAAATAAGCAAGTAAACGAAACAGAATAAGCAACTACACCACTACAACAGTAAAAGCTTATATGTAGGCATGAAACTAAAGTACTATCCTTTGTAATGACCGTGGGTATGTGTTGGCCTGTAAACTCAGATGTGTGCCATGAAAATGTCCCATCCAGGTCATATAAAAAGGTGGCAACCCTACCAATGGTCAGAGCATTCGCCCAATATCTGCCCATTCACAGTCCAAGTTGTCCTTGTCAGAACAGCCCATAGATGAACGGGTATTACCTGGGTCTACCTACCATGTCATGAAAGATAAGTATTTGCGAGTACCTATGTGCGTGAAGTACAGCATGTGGATGATCTGAAATGTTAGTGTAGACCTCACAACCATATTGGTCTCAGAGATATGTAATCTACGCAATGTGTTCTGTTGACTGTGCCATGGGCCATCAACTAGAGAAGGGATGAATGCTGTTTGTGGAATATGGGGGTGGGGGGTGATGGGTAATGGAATCATTCGCCAAGGGGAGACTGGGTTGGATGCACAATAGGTGAACTGGAGGTCTACAATGGAGCGGTGGGTGAATCAGGAAGATAACCAAAGAACAAATATACATATCCGCAATACAATCCCACAAACATGTGAACATTAAAATGTGCAATACACATGTATAAAAATGTTACCGGCACATGCCCACATAATGGTCTGGCCTGAACTGACCCATCCAACCCCAACACACCTGGATACATAATTGAATACCCATCATCCCCTTCACAGCACACCCCCTCTTCCTGAATGTCCACCAAAACCAGCCATACTCGGGCTGCTAGATAGGCGCAGCCATATCTGCACATAGTGACCCCTACCCATATCTAGTAGGCAGTCTCACCCTAGGCAGTCTCAGGATTGCAAACTATGTATCCCTTGCATGTATAACCCTACCTTACAGCCGTAAAGCAAAGATGGTCATCGGTCCCCACAATTTTTGGATATCCCTCATGGGATATGTATCTGTTCTAAACATTAGACTTGGTGTCACGACACAATGTCCAGTCCTGTATACATCTGGACACATGTTGTATGAGCAGTAGTCGTCCACAAGACTGCTCAGCCTCCAGCCGGTCCTGCAGAACCTACGACCTGGGATTAAACACCTGACCGTGATGCACGTCTCCCCACGTGCATTATCGGGAATATATACATTACACTCTTTTACACGGTTTTGCGCATTTTTGTGCATAGCGCAACAGCGGGCAGCGCCGCCTAATTGGGTTTAAACTATTCCTGGCTCCACAAAGTCTGCTCTTCACTTTTTCCCTTAGAACTGCTCTATCTCTCAATTTAAACACCATATTCTCATTCTAAGGCCCTTCACTGGTCCAGTTAAGTAATCCTACAAGTTAGCACTATTAAACCAGAAGCACTACTTACTCTTATACTCTCTACGATTACCCTGTCCTCTATTGGTCCATCTTAAATTCAGTTTCCATATTACTCTAGCATGTCCAAAGGTCAGTCAATGGTTTCCTCTCCAGTCCAGCTGGTGAATCTGGGAATTTTGAGGCAATGTTACAACTGTCTCATGTACATGGACAACCCTCTCCTCCTCCAAACAGGTTCAAATATATGTGAGAGATGCAACTATTTAGACAAACTGGAGGCTGAGCTCTCTCATCTCAAAACTGGTGTAACCAGTCAGGTGGAGAAGGTAACCTCACACAACACAATTCCAGTATCACATAGTCCCACCACATCAGCGAATCAAACACATAAATAAACAAAAACATACTCGAAGGTTCTAAATAAAAATCTACCTAAGCAACAGAGACCTCCAAAGCAGACATCCAAGCAAACGCTAACTCAAAACAAAACACACACAACACATAACCCACAAAGTCAGTGTGCCAAGCAGCCACAGCCCTTAAGGCTGAATAACACATCTGATACTCTTGTTATAGGTGACTCTATTGTCAGACACACTGACGTCCTGCTCACCAGGCTGAATAAAGAGAAGGTCACGGTGAGCTGCCTTTCGGGTGCTAGGATCTGACACATAACGCAAGCACTCAGGTCACTCCAAAGCAAATACAAATATGACTCAGTCATTGTACATGCTGGTGTGAATGACCTGAGACATACCTCCCTGGACTACATGAAAAGAGACATAGAGGAGCTCTCTGATCATGTAGCCCAGGCTGGTATGACCCTGACCTTGAGCAGCATCTTACCCTCACCTAGAATGATGCCACAGTACAAAGACAAAATTATCGATTTTAACAATTGGCTAAAATTTTGGTGTCATTCAAAGGGGATCCAGTGTCTGTCAGCCTGGGATGACATGCTCGACAAGCCAAGTTGCTTCTCTAGGGACAGCTTGCACCTGTCACCACTGGGCTTTCGGATATTGGCAAAGGCTCTTGCCACCCCCATAGTGCCTTTTTTAGGCAAGGCTCAAAAGTCAAACCCACCCCTATAAACAGCACAAGGAACAAGAAACTAAGGGTAATGCTGCTAAACGCCAGAAGTCTTAACCTCAAGATGCACGCACTCAAAGCTCTCCTCAGTATGGAGAACATCGATATCTGTGCAGTGACAGAAACCTGGTTCAAGGCTCCAGAGAGCACCCCAGCACTACCAGGCTATACCTCATATCATGCTTTTCGGCCCCAAAACCCGGACCGAACCACAAAGGAGGGGAGTTTCCATATTTATCAAGGATATCCACACCTCCAGGTTAGTGGCATTGCACAGTATCGGAGACCATCCATGTGCAACTAACAGTGGGCAAGACTGCTTTTCAGTTTATAGCATCCTACAGACCACCCTCTCAAAGTCAGGAATCCCACTTGGCTTTCCTGAAAACATTGGAGAACATGAAGATCTCTCTGAACACCATTATATTGGGTGACTTCAACTACCCAAACATTGACTGGGAGCACTACTCAAGCCCCAGCACCTTAGCCCAAAGATTCCTAGAAATTATAAACTCAAATGCTATGGAACAACTAGTCACCACTCCCACAAGAGGGGACAACATACTAGACCTGATCATTACCAACATGGGGACTCTATGCTCCACACCAGAAGTATATCCATCATTGATAAGATCAGACCATAAATTAATTTCACTGGATGTCCACATCCCGACCCCACCCCCAGCCCAGAAAACTACAGTGAAAAACTTCTCAAAAGTGAACTTCTCACTTCTCAAAACCGAAGTGGAATCCTTCAAGGCCCCAGGGCCAGTGGAAACTACGGCCCAAACTGCAGAATCCTATATAAATGCATTCTATGGACATCTCCAGGAATGCGTGGATCATGCTATCCCAAACAAAACCAAGACCCAATCATCCAAAGGCAGGCATCCAGTCTGGTGGACCCCTGCCATAAATAAACTGTACAACAGAAGGAGGAAGCTACTACATGATAGAGCAAAATCCCTAATAGGGAAGGCATCTCTGATCAGTACTAGCAAAAAATTACGATCCCTTATAAAATCCTCCAAGGCCAGCTTCGAGAGAAAAATTGCACAGGACACCAAAGATAATCATAAGGCTTTTTTCAGTTATGTTAGAAACCTGGGATGCAACTCCCAGACTTGTTCTGAGTTGATTCTAAACGGCAAAAAATACACTGATACACTGAACCCACAGACATCGCCAGTATCCTGGCAGACAGGTTCAGTGCAAACTTCTCCCACAAAGAGCAAGTATCTATCCCGGCAGAGGGCTGCCTCCCAAACATCTCAGATGCTCAGGTGAAGGCTGCCCTCTCCAAAGCAAAAAACACTGCTTCCATGGGACCAGATGGCATCCCAGGTTGCATCCTACATGAACTCCAAGAGGAACTAATCCCTCAAATAAAACAGCTGTACAATCTCAGCCTCACTACAGGATATGTGCCCACAGAATGGCGTACAGCAACAGTGGTCCCACTCCACAAAGGTGGAGCCTCTACGGACCCTGGAAACTATCGCCCCATAAGCCTGACTAGCTTTGTCTGCAAGGCTATGGAGAGGATCATCATGGAGCTCATAAACAAAGACATTGGGGACCTACAGATACTAGATCCTATCCAGTTCGGCTTTGTCAAGGGCAGATCCTGCCTTTTGAACCTGGTTGACTTCTTTGAAACAGTCATCAAAGCCATAGATGAAGGTAGTCCACACAGCCTATCTGGACCTTGCAAAGGCATTTGACACAATACCCCACTCGGGCATCATAGATAAGCTATCCAGCTTAAATATAAACCCCTATGTCACAAGATGGGTAGAAAACTGGCTCAAAGACAGAAACCACAGAGTGAGAGTTGCTGGAGCCATGTCAGACTCGAAACCGGTCACAAGTGGCGTCCCACAGGGTTCTGTCCTGGGACCACTCTTGTTCGGTATATACTTTTCTGAGGTACAGGCAAACGTGGGAGGACTATGGCTCACCAAGTTCTCAGACGACTGCAAACTGGGTGTCATAATCAACTCTCCAGCTGACACAAACATCCTTCAAAAAGGTCTCACAGAGACAGATAACTGGTGCCAGCACTATGGTTTAAAGCTAAATGCCAAAAAATGTATAGTCATACCCTTTGGCAAAAACAATGTGCCCACAAATTACCACATAGGCGGAAACCCATTAAGTACAGAGAAAGTTATTAGGGACCTGGGGACCCAAGTTGATAGCAATCTCTCCTTTGAAAACCACATTGCCAAAGTGGTTAGAAAGACCTTCTACATATCCCACCTCATCACGAAGGGTTTCACATCTAGATCAAGAGAGGTAATCGTGCCCCTTTATTCATCCCTCATCAGGCCCATCATAGAATACAATGCCCCTTTTGGGATGTACCTTACCCGATACCTGCAGCAATTAGAAAGACCCCAAAAGTATCTCACCAAGAGGATCAAGGGTCTCAAACAGATGTCATATGCTGCTCGGTTAAAAAACTCCAGCTCTACTCAGTTGCATACCGCCTACTTCGAGGCGATCTATGCCTGACATACAAAGCTATGTCAAATCCAGAATTAATGGACATGCTCCACCTCAGTAAATCTAAATCCCTTAGAGCCACACGCTCGAGGGACTTGAACCTCAGCACAGAAATAAATAGAACTTGCTGGAGGGACAGGTTCATAACCCAGAGGCTCCCTTCGCTCTGGAATAGAATTCCAGCTCATGTGAGGTAGAGCACCTCACTGAATCTCTTCAAGAAGAATCTCGATAGGTGGATGGGGGATCGTAGGTTTGTCCCAGGGATTACTTCCGTGTCACTATTAGACAGAGGCACAGTAAACTAAACCTTAAAAAGGGCACAGTATACTCAAATCAAGGGGTGGCGTAAGCCATACAGAATCAGGCTAGGCTTATAATTGCCCCAGGGTAGATAGCCTAGTATGAACCTATGAACCTATGAACACATTTGCATAGTGGCAGTCGGATATAGGGTGCTTAAGGCGCTTTAAAGCAGATGTAAGTAGGGTTACCACCTGCCCCACCTTGCGAGGGATTAAACACCTGACCATGATGCACGTCTCCTCACTTGCATTATTGGGAATATATACCTTACACATTCGCATAGTGGCAGTCGGATATAGGCAAACAAGGCGTAAGCAGCACCACCACCACCCACCACCACACCCTTTTCCTTGGTTGTGTCCAGACCCAGACCAAATATGTGAACCAGACCAAATATAATACAGACGCAGTGTTTGCATATAATATGTTATGTTCATCAAATGTAACAGTTAAATAAAAAAAAATACTATGTTACAAAAGAAACAAAAGAAACAAATTAAGCAAACAGGAAGCTAAGTGTTCATTTAGGCAACAAAATAAGTAATAAACTAAGTAAATAAGTTACCGTGGTGTAGGTGTCGTAAAATGTAATGTGTGATGTGTGTGTAATGCCCTGCTTTGCCAAAATGAAAATATGGCAAGGTGGCATACATGGTATGCAAGCGTGTATCAAATGTAGGTGGTGGGTGTGATGTAGTATGTGGTGATTCAAAAATAAATGAAGGTGTGTATAGCATGTAGTGTATGTATGTACATATATATATATATATATATATATATATATATATATATATATATATATATATATATATATATACACACACACACACACACACACACACACATATATATATATATATATATATATATATATATATATATATATATATATATGAAGAATGAACATGGTCACAATATAGGAAATTCCCGTAATAGTTAGTGCTGTTATATATCAGGATGGCCATAGGTGAGCACACCTCTGCATCCCCATCCACAGGTAGGACGCTAAAAGTGGAACGAATGATCTCCCCTTGCTAAGTATGACTTTCAACTAGGTACAGGGCAGTCCCGGTCCCCAGTCGGACAAGCCTAAACCAGGAAGACCAAATGAACACCCTGACAATCTAACACACGTATGTGCCAGGACTATAGGCTTTGGAGGTCTGAATATCCTCGGAGTGAGTCAACATGCGGCACGAGTCCAGAGCAGTAGGGAATAGGGAATGGCGCATGTGTAGTAGTGCGTTTTTCCCAACAGGTAAATGGATGCCTGCTGTGTAAGTGAAGTGATGAGCCATGTGTTCAGGTAACTATGCACCATGGGTGTACATATAAATGAGGTAGAACACCAATAGTGTAGTGGTTAGAGCATCCGCCTAACGAAAAGGCATTCACGGTTCAAGGTCGACAATAGCACATATCATTTTCCTTGTGGAATGAATGTTGCTCTGCTGTAAAGCTGACATTTAAACATGTAAAGGTGAACGTGTGTATTGCATGGGACTATTAACCAGATCCTTTCAATCAAAATGGTATTGTCATAATGTATAAGGCACAAATAAGCACAAATAAGTGACAGTAAACATATGTAACGCACAGTAAGCATAGGCAGTGCCTGCTGGTGTAAGCAGCTCCCAGCATAGGAAATGTATGTTTGTATGTACAAATGTAATATATATATATATACACACACACACACACACACACACATATATATATATATATATATATATATATATATATATATATATACATATATATATATATATATATATACACACACACACACACACACACACATATATATATATATATATATATATATATATATATATATATATATATGTGTGTATAGATATATATCTACATACATGAGAAATATATATATATATATATATATATATATATATATATATATATATATATATATATATACACATATATAAAGAATGGATGTTGTAACAGTAAAGCATACACAAGGGATGTGAAGGGAATCAAGAGCAATGTTGGTATTATAAAGTGCTTTCAGCGTATGTCATAAAAAGCTGCCCAGGAGTGAGCAGAGCACCGCTACTCTCACCACAGGCATGGTCTTACCAGTGGGAGTAACATAGTTGAAATGCTAGGTCTACTTTACACACAGATGGAATGTAGTCCCATGCTGGGACCTCCAAAAATTGGAAAGCGCAAATGGCCATATTCCATAACCCCAGGAAAGGCACGTATGTGCAAATATACATGGCGGGAGACCCTGTGAATACACAAGGTGGGACAGAATGTGTGTAGGGCCCCAAAAGCTCTGGAGAGGGAAATGTGTAAAGGTGTGTCTTGGCTGCGATAAGTGGATAATGGATGCTATGCATGTAAATTTAACACGGGTGGGCTGGAGGAACTATGGGTATGCAATTATGGATCCAGGCGTGCCAGGGTTGGATGGGCCGGTTCTAATGGACCGCCCCATAGAGGTCAGCTAGGTCGTAATAGGTATATATGCATACTCACATGCAGACAACAATATATGTTGAAGTACAAATTCTGTAACACATGCATTCCATTTGTTGACATAAATAATAGGAATGTGCCCATACAAACATCGACAGTACATGGAATAATAGGCTGTGCAGAAGAGAGACGGGTCGAATCACACTATCACATTCCAATTACCATCAGTAATCCATATATGAACATATAGCAACATCTGTCCACTGTATAACGTGCTACATACCGATTACAAGATAACTGGAGTGTGTCGGCATTATAATGAATAAGGCACTAGTATGCTGGTGAAGCTTATAAACACAATTACGCATGTGTAAGTGCGTATGAGCGGGGAATGTATTGACACACTGATGTACATATATATATAATCATATATATATATATATATATATATATATAGATATATATATATATATATATACACACACACACACACATATATATATATATATATATATATATATATATATGACAGCAAGATATGAATATACATGTATGAATACATATGCAGATATGTCTGTATATATTAATGTAAATAGATACATATATGTTGCAGTAAATATACACATGTATATACGTAGGTTATGTTACAGCAGTTATGGGTAACATGTTTAGATGGGGCATATGTTGGTGGGAGATCCACTCAACAAACGTCTACTTACCACCACCACCCCCAGCTAGGCCAGTGAGACAAAGAGACACGCAATAAAGGTAAATGCAACACTGCTTCCCAGACCACCGGCAGGAAACTACCAGTGGGAGAGATCAACAAGGTTGACAGTTTAAACATGGACAGCGACGTCCCTTGTGGGACCCCAAAAATTTGGTACATTCAGCCAATGGGGGAACACAATTATGACCAGGATGTAGCTGTACACGGAACAGTAGGTTGTGCAAGCCTAACACATGGGTTGACACAATGTACGACATGTGTCCCGACACGGGGAGAGTGGGCAGTGTGTAGGGGTGTGTTCATATCCCACCTGCGCCCACAGTAAGGATGAGTGCTGTAGAGTAGTGGCAGGTTGGGGAACTATGGGTATGCGATTATGGGGCTAGGCATGCAGGTGTTGGCTGGCAGACACATATTAAGACCGCCCTGTGGGTGTAAGTAATATTCCGATGTGAGTATAGCAGATGCCCATACCTCCCAAACTGTAAGAGCACATCTACTGGACAGTCCGTAAACCATTGGAGGAACACATAGGGACCATATCATTGAACTGTCCCCGATTACCAGGGACGTCCATGATTATGAATCAGAATCTTAACACAGTCCCAACTAAACCATCCTAGAACTAGTGATATTAGGAGGAAAGGTGGCAAAATACACGTAATGAATAATGACATGTAAGAGTCATAAACTGCATGCACCTCAGACAATGTGTATGAATACATATGTGCTCAGTGTCCGTCAATGTGTCAGGTTAATAGCACCAACCTTCTAAATGTGTCCCTGAAGTCATTATGCAGTGTCCCTGAATCATTGTTTATTCTTCCCCATTCGTATGAGAGGTTTGATAGTGAGAGAAAGCACATGTTCCACCGACTACCTTAGAAAGTTGATAGAATAATAGGTTTGGGGTTACCACCTATCCACCTTTGCAAGGGACACTCCCCTGTGGGCAGTTGTGTCCTGCATACTAACTGTAATTAAGGCAAATGTCCTGTGATTTAGGGCAAAGACTACCTATATTGTCTGTAGTAGTAGCATAAAACAATTATGTTCCTCTGAAACACCTAAATGTTATAGTAACAGTATAAGCAACTATAATGCTACGAGTAACCTTTTATTTAGGCAAAACAGTGAAGTACACCCCTTTCTACTGGCTGTGAGTATGTTGCCCTGCAAAGTCTGACATCTCTACATACAGGTCATAGGGTTGCCTCCTTTCCAAATGGCCAGAGTGGGACATGTTTTGTAGAAACGTCAGACATTCCAGGACTAAACATACCTACAGCCGTGCATAGTACAGGATTACACTTATTTGCACAAATAAAAGCTTAATCTAGTTGCATTTGAATTGCTTATGCTACTTCACATAACATATAGAAGTGTCATATATAAAATAACTGTTGTATGCAATTATTAATGAAACATAGAATATAATAATGTCCTGTAATCTGGACATGTGCTATGTTGTGATTATTTTCGCACTGTCCCTCGCAAAGTGGCACAGGTGGTAACCCTAAAGTCCAACCTTGGCCAATTGAGAAGGTGGCAAACCTATAATAGGTATGCGGTAGCATGACCCATACGACGGATGTGGCTACCACAACCCAACTACTCATTTGTGATGCAGGGTCTCGGTTCCCATGTATCAGCCAGAAGGGAGCAGAGTGTATGCGGAACACATAAATATGATTAATTCACTGGACAGGCCGCTGATTCCATACAGTCAGATGCCATGCCGTAGCCTAATGGGCAGCCATTCCCGATACTGTAGTCATGTAGTCCGATGTGATAGGAATTACAAGGTGGGAGCAGATTGTAAGAGGGACACACAATTATGAATGATTCACCGGACAGGTTTCTGATTCCGTACAGTTGAATGCCATGCGGTCACCTAATGGGCAGCCATTCCCGATACTGTAGTCAGGAGTGGCCTTAGGTCAACTGGTGCCCCAGGCAGAGGGCACAATGGCACCCCCCACCACACCACCCAGTGCCCCCATCCTGGTCTATCTACACCAAATAATACTGGTAAAGTGCACCCACTAAAGCGGTGCCCTAGGCAGCCGCTTAGTTGGCCAATGCCTAAGGCTGGCTATGACTGTAGTCATGTAGTCCGATGTGATAGGCATCACAAGGTATGCCTAAGAGGAACACATGAATATGAATGATTCTCCGGACAGGCCGCTGATTCCGTACAGTCGAATGCCATGCCGTCGCCTAATAGGCAGCCGTTTCCGATACTGTATTCATGTATTCAGATGTAATAGGCATCACAAGGTGGGAGCACATTGTATGAGGTACACACAAATATGATTGTGTCACTGGACAGGCCGCTGATTCCGTACAGTCGAACGCGATGCCCTCGCCTAATGGGTGGTTAATCCCTATACTGGAGTCATGTAGTACGATGTAATAGGCATCACAAGGTAATATTGTGGTCCTTGCTTACACCCAGGGGTGTGAGTGACACATGCAAGCACCAATGCCAGTGCATTAGCAATTGCAGGATCAAGCGGGTGTAAGCGTGATTGGCTACCAGTATGCGAGTATTGCATTGGTTAAGCAATGTAGAGGCTAATCGAGCGTAAGAGGCTGTAACCAGAGGATATCATACAGCGCAGTCATTCAACAGTATAGGAATTATGCCATCATGTAGATGTACATGAGTGTTTATGTCCAGCATATAGATACATACATATATAGAGATGTATCAGGGACATACCATGTGGCAACAAAGCATTACAAATGAATGAAATGGGAAACACCAGCGATGCCTGTATTATGTTGTGGTGTTGCTCTATGTGATCACAAGACTCCTTCAGACAGACATGTGTCAGTCATACACGCAAATAGTTGTACATTGGCCGCATACATCAGTCTGTGCATGTAATGTGCATTAACATAACAGTACCTGTCCAATCATTTTGTGTGAACAGTACTCCTGCAATGTGCTGTGTGCAACATCATCATCATGATAAAGATAAATGGGGTAACCATAGAGGGACCGGTAGTGTTTTGTGTACAGTGGGGTCGTCCTCCTCACGTATACCTAGACCATGTAGGAGTGATGTGCATACCAGGACCGTGTGCCTGAGGGATAGTGGTGAGGATAATAGTGGTATGTTATGATGCATATTACAAGGGTTTCATGTGTCCAGTGGGCATGTGTGTGTAATGGACAACTGACAGCATACAGGGTTGGTATATGACACATGTGGGGGGGATACACCTTGGATGAGGATGGGTCTTCAGCATTCAAAAGCCCATGGGAACAGTGGGATGGAGGTCTCCAGCCATAGACAACTGCCACTGCACCTACACAGCTGCAAAGGAGGCAGTGCTGGGGGCTGTCCAGGAGGGGCAGCATCATCTTGTAAATGTGACACTCCACCCTTGAACTGGCATATCTAGCTTCATAATCCCTTAGGGAGCCACCTACGCAACATGTCCGGGACCGCAGGACAGCAGATATGTACCTGTCTGGTCCCGCTCCCAAGGGGGATATGCTCCAACCTCAGTGGTGGTACCACCAGAAGGTGGTGCAGAGCCAACAGAGGTTGATGTTAATGGCTGGGCTCCAGATGTGCTAGTGCCTGGTGCCATGGTCAGCTGAAGTGGGATAGGGGGATCTGACGGGACCTACCAACCCATTCAGCCTATGGTGTTGCATTTTAAACCCACATATGGCTTAGTGATAGACAACAGCATACAGGATTACCTACGACAGTATGCATAGATATCACCAGCAACCCAACACAACAGATGGTATACATTTGCAGAGGGAGCACAACACATGCATATATACCGCATGGCAACTGTACATTGTGTAGTAGACGTCTGACCGCAGCTATGAACAGTTGCCCATCATTGACTTGTCACTGGGAATCCCACACAGTGTCAGTCATACCACTGTCTCATGTGACACATGTCCAGTCAGGGATGCAATGGCAGTAACTCATTCCTATCATAATGTACTATCTGCAATCCCCACACCATGCTTCTGCTGTGCACAGAAGTGTGTTCAGTGTGTAACACAGGAAACAAATGGTTGCACACGCTGACCTGTTCACAGATGGCCCTATAGATGGGGTTCCCTCATGAAAAGAGTACTGTCATATCTGTATTTTAACATGCAGAACAGCCATTACCACACACATGTTAAACAGGCAGTTGTCTCAATGCAGCATAGCTACACTTACATGCTGTAGTTGTGCGTCAGATCACCCTCCTATTATTAGGCTATTTCCCACTGTGAAAAATGATTGAGGTACATCCAGACATCATCTCCGATACTGTGTCAGAACACCACATCCAGGTACCACTCACAGAGACTGTCATGGCCAGATAATAACACGTTTCCCTAGATAGTGTACTGTTTTATCATGTGGATGGCTATGGGAACACCATCACAGCTGTACCACATGCAATCAGCTAGAGGAGGACTGCAATAGGTGCA
The DNA here is from genome assembly GCF_019279795.1 of Protopterus annectens. NCBI lineage: Eukaryota > Metazoa > Chordata > Ceratodontiformes > Protopteridae > Protopterus > Protopterus annectens. The sequence continues at coordinate 331,275,059 of NC_056751.1, read as the reverse complement.
GAGGCCATCACCTGACCATTTCCATCTGTTACAATACACATGCTGCTGTGCAGGTGTACACCTTCACATCCACCTGAGGGTGTGTGTGCGGGACAGGCAATGTACACCAGGGAAGGGCTTGGAGACTTAACCATAAACATCATCTGCCACATGCTGAATAGTACAGGGGCAAACCCCTGACTGCTCCTTACTATTACATGTGCATGATGTTACTACATGTGCCACAGAGGCGGCATGTTGCAGTGCTGTAAGAACATGTATGTAGGTGAGTGAGTGCCATCTGCAACATATATAGTAGACATACATTAGGTGTGGCACACATGTCAGTCCACGTGAACAGATGCCATTGTCACCACAACCACACTCTAATGGACACGCATTGACACCTTTGCCAGGGTGGCAAATACACAATGTAACTACTTAGTTTGCCACACCACAGTAATGCACAGGACCACATGCACCACAGGGGATATCTGGAGGTTCTAATGGCTAGGGCATGTGAAAGTGCTTATCAACTGTTGGTATGCCAATGAGGTTTATACTGGGAGTGACTGTGGTTGGGAGCATCACAACCCACATGCAGACACAGGGTGCCAGTACTGTCATGCAGGTATGCATTGCTCCATGGGTGTGTAGTGTTTGGCTGTGCAAGATGGCTGTACAAGGCTGGGTGAGGGGTAATCCTTGCCATTGCGTCACCCGACAATGGTGTGCAGTGCACGGGTGTAGTGTCTGCAATGTTCCACATGGATGGGTACTGCATTATCTGGCCTGACATCCTGGTTATCAGTGTGTAGGGCCATAGCTTTGCAATGCATGCCATGTCTGTGTTTGATAGTCCTTCACATGGACATTGCCTGGGATGTGCATGTCCCACAATACTGTACAGTGACATGTACAGGTGTACCTGGTTTGGCGGACACATGTAGTGTACACAGCCTGTTATACCCCGATATATCAATACTGGCCTGGTGTAGCAAAACCTGCTTATAGTGAGCAGGTCGGCCCTGCGCCTGCATGAATAGAATGGACAGGTATTCCATGGTGTCAGTGGCATGGGTCCATACACGGCACATGTGTACAGCATTGTCTGGCCTTAGTGGATCACATATGATGGCACCACATATGTTGCAGCCATTCAGTGTGGAACACAGTGAAGGCATATTGTCCGCATATATGTGCCTATTGTACCGCTGTACAGGGTGCCATGTCCTCTGCAGGCCACTGCGGTCACACCATGCCTACTATCTGTCCTCATTGTGCATGTTACTAGCAAAATAGTGGAATATCCTAGGCAAGGCTGTATGTGCATGTCACATGGATGCGGGACATATACCGAGTACTAGTAGGGCTGCATACTTAGTTCACCAGTCCTTTTGCCAGATGTATGGGTATGGCTTGCCAACACAGTGCCGTGGCTGATTGACAGCTGTACTCCTCATGAGGTGGCCAATGTGTCATAAGACGGATACTATATAGGAAAACTACAAAACCCGCTCCCAAACATGTGCAATGGTAAGACAATCATGGCCATCTCTACACAGGCTCTGACAAACACACACTTGCCATGTCCTGTATACACACCCTACCATATCACACTGCAGCAACACGTGTTTAGGGTACACTCTACACTGAATACTACAAAGCACTGTACTTGTCTCATGCAGGCAGACACACACACACACACACACACACACACACACACACACACACACACACACACACACACACACACACACACACACACACACACACATATGGCAAGTGTGGGACTAGAACACCGACCTAACTACTTTATTACACTACAGCATTATGTAGTCACAGAATGCGCTACCGAGATTACTGGGACACAGCACTCCCAGAGGTGAATTTGTAGATGGGTGACATCATTGGCCTTGCTAATGGTGGGTATAAGAAATGTATGGAATGTGAGCAGTTTAAAAGCATTACTGAGTCCTCAGGCAAATGGGGACATACACACACATACACACACATGGCAAGAGTGGAACTAGAACACCAACCTAACTACTTTATTACACTACAGCATTACAAAGTTACGCTACCGAGATTACTGGGACACAGCACTCCCAGAGATGTATTTGTAGATGGGTGATATCATCGGCCTTGATAATGGTGGGTATAAGAAATGTATGGAGCATGAGCAGTATAAAAGCATTACTCAGTCCTCAGGCAAACGAGGACACACACACACACACACACACACACACACACACACACACACACACACACACACACGGCAAGTGTGGGACTAGAACACCGACCTAACTACTTTATTACACTACAGCATTACACAGTTACAGAACACGCTACCAAGATTACTGGGACACAGCACTCCCAGAGGTGTATTTGTAGATGGGTGACATCATTGGCCTTGCTAATGGTGGGTATAAGAAATGTATGGAATGTGAGCAGTTTAAAAGCATTACTGAGTCCTCAGGCAAATGGGGACATACACACACATACACACACATGGCAAGTGTGGGACTAGAACACCAACCTAACTACTTTATTACACTACAGCATTACACAGTTACGCTACTGAGATTACTGGGACACAGCACTCCCAGAGATGTATTTGTAGATGGGTGATATCATCGGCCTTGATAATGGTGGGTATAAGAAATGTATGGAGCATGAGCAGTATAAAAGCATTACTCCGTCCTCAGGCAAACGAGGACACACACACACACACACACACACACACACACACACACACACACACACACACACACACACACACTGCAAGTGTGGGACTAGAACACCGACCTAACTACTTTATTACACTACAGCATTACACAGTTACAGAACGCACTACAGAGATTACTGGGACACAGTACTCCCAGAGGTGTATTTGTAGATGGGTGACATCTTCAGCCTTGCTAATGGTGGGTATAAGAAATGTATGGAGTGTGAGCAGTATAAAAGCATTACTCAGTCCTCAGGCAAACGGACACACACACACACACACACACACACACACACACACACACACACACACACACACACACACACACAGCAAGTGTGGGACTAGAACACTGACCTTACTACTTTATTACACTACAGCATTACGCAGTTACAGAACGCGCTACCGAGATTACTGGGACACAGCACTCCCAGAGGTGTATTTGTAGATGGGTGACATCATTGGCCTTGCTAACGGTGGGTATAAGAAATGTATGGAGTGTGAGCAGTTTAAAAGCATTAATCAGTCCTCAGGCAAATGGACACACACACACACACACACACACACACACACACACACACACACACATACAGCAAGTGTGGAAATAAAACACCGACCTAACTACTTTATTACACTACAGCATTATGCAGTTACAGAACGCACTACCGAGATTACTGGGACACAGCACACCCAGAGGTGTATTTGTAGATGGGTGACATCATCGGCCTTGCTAACGGTGGGTATAAGAAATGTATGGAGTGTGAGCAGTATAAAGGTATTACTCAGTCCTCAGGCAAACGGACACACACACACACACACACACACACACACACACACACACACACACACACACACACATGGCAAGTGTGGGACTAGAACACCAACCTAACTACTTTAGTACACTACAGCATTACGCAGTTACAGAACACGCTACCAAGATTACTGGGACACAGCCCTCCCAGAGGTGTATTTGTAGATGGGTGACATCATTGGCCTTGCTAACAGTGGGTATAAGAAATGTATGGAGTGTGGGCAGTCTAAAAGCAATTTAGAGTCCACCGGCAAATAGGGACAGACATACACACACACACACACACACACACACACACACACACACACACACACACACACACACACACACACACACACACACACACACACACACGCTAGTGTCGGGTACAGAACACCTGCCTATTTAGAGATTACTATTACAATACTACATACTTACGAATCGCGCCACACAGACTACACATGTCAAGGCTGTCATTATGACCGTCTGGGAATGCGGACATCAACAGGGATGCTGGCAGTTAAGATGTACATACCTGTGAACCTGTGTGTTTAAAGTAGGAATCCATCCTGACCTGGAGTATGCCCATCTGTGGAATTGATGACTACTACCACTATACAGTGTTACAATGGCCATGCCCATACACAGAGGCACATAACCGACACAAGGTGTCACTGGGCATGCTCACACACTTAGTAGCACATGGCTGTTCGGAATGCACTATGTGTCCATCTGCACAAGGATATACTGGGCATGCTCATCCACTTAGTAGCACAGGGGGCATGCTCACACACTTAGTAGCACAGGGCTGGTCGGAATGCACTACTATGTGTCCATCTACACAAGGATATACTGGGCATGCTCATACTCTCCTAGTAGCACAGGGCTGACTGGGATGCACTCTGATGCTAAACACGGAGGGCCACAGTGGCCATGCTATTACAGGTAGACTTAAAGAACACATTGTAATGGGCTCTGGTGTTAGTAGTTGTCATTGTTAGCGGGAACGCTGCTCTACATATATTTGACACCGGTCTTTTACACATCAGCTGTCATTCTGGGATGACATGGCTGACAGTATGCAGGCCTTTGTCACATATCACATGCATCCATGATACAAGGGAGTGTGGATATTACCCAAGTCACATCCACCCACACAGTGCCATTCCAAGGCAAATGTCCTAAACACAGGTTAACTGCCATACACCTACAGGACAACTGCATTGTTTTCTTATGATAACCAGTGCTAGATGTGTAGCGTCCATATTCACAGCTGGTCACTGTAGATCCAACAATGGGTAGTACTGACATCTGTGCAGTGAGGAACACCTGGCTGTTGTCTCTGTAGTGCACAATAGCACTACCACCATATACCTTAGAACCAGACAAGTGGGCCATAACACAGGTATGGACCACTCCAGGTGGTGTACCCACATACATAAAGGCCACTCACATGTACTGACTGGTCCACCCATGAAAGGCATCACAGATGAGCCATGTGCAGGACACAGTGTCATATGCTGCATTCTAGGATGTAAACTGCAGACACCACCATGCCCTTGGACCACCAACACGCAACCATACATGTTGTATGACATAGACGAGTATACCACCATGTGACCCTTGATCTGTGTACTGTACTAAGCTCTACATCAACTGTAGACAGCACACATGTACTGACACAGTTGCCTCGTGTTATGCAATGCAATGATACCACTGTCTGTGACCAGGTTAGCTGTACACATACCAAGAGCCCTCGGTACTTTCCACCATTAGCAGATGTCTGTTGCTGTATACCAGTACACACCCTCATGTATGGGTATGACATACATGTACCTGCCCTGGGTGTGTACATGCCACACACACAACATACCTGTAAATAGCATAGCTGTTGTAGTCCTTTGTGCAAACAGGTGGCTACAGCCATTACACACATGCACATGAAATGTAGGTCCATGGCTGCTGAATGCTATCAGTACATAAGGTGTGATATCAATGTTGACAGAGGTAACATCCTGTCTGTACTGGTCACCCATCATATCATACAATAGTCCATGTGTCATGTATGTCATTACAGATATCCACCAATTGCAATGCCTACAAACATGACCAAATGTCAGGATTGTAGGACCTACACACCTGTACACATAGTGTTGTGCATTCAGATAACATGCGTGTGCAGTTGCTGATGTATGCATGTGGCGTGTATCCTAGTACATCATGCAGCTGCAATGCAGCCTCAACATTGCCAACTGTATATGGTGATATGCTGAATGTACAGAAAGATGCACCACAGGTATGGACAGATGTATTGAAACAACTAAGTGGTGGGGCATCTTTGCAGATGGATGTTTGCTGTGTACAGCTCACAGGTGTGTCACAAGCAGTCCTACAATACCCTGTGTAACTGGTAAGCAATGGTTTCATTAATTGAAGGACATAACACACAACTTAGACAGCGGTCAAGGTGACAATGAAGGTAAATCACTTGACATCTGTTAATAGATATGACGTCGCTAGTGCATATATCAGCACTGTTGGCACAGGAAGCGTCAGTACAGTTTGTAACATGTGCAATACTGCTGTACGTCTGACATACATAACATGAGCTAGGCAGGTCTAAGATTCACAGTACTGGCATGTGTGATTGCGTGTGTGTCCATATATATCATGTATTGTGGGGAATACATCTCAGTTGTTACTCACACTCCTGTACACTAGTGTACACATCTGTACAGACTGCAATGTAGAAAGCAGGACATAGGCAGGGGCGTGTATCTCACATGTGAGGTATCTGTATGTGCATGACATAGGTGTATTCATTACTGAATGCCACAGTGTATGTATGTAGAGCTGACTGGTCCCTGGGGTGAGGATGTATGTTACCATACTGAACTGATAAGACCCCTCCCACCATCCCGGCGATGCATTCTACTATCCGTGTTGATGTCCCCGATCTTAGGCTGTACTGACTACCTGTACATGTGTATTCTCTGTGGTGCATCATGTAGGTGCACAGTACTGTAATGATGATTTGCACATAGGCAGGGGTCCTCATCCCACTAGTAGCAACTGTGTGCGAGTGTGTGTTACTGTGTCAGTGAAGCCATGAGTGTTTGTGTGTGTGTGTGTGTGTGTGTGTGTGTGTGTGTGTGTGTGTGTGTGTGTGTGTGTGTGTGTGTGTGTTACAGTGTCACTGAATACATGTGTGTCAATACCTGAGTGTGTAGGTGCAGTTATGTGTTGGCATCCTGTCATGAGAACGTGTATTACAGAATCCCATTGAGGCATCACACTTCCCACTGGCCTCCACTCTTGTAATCAGCTAGACCACTCTCTTACCTCACCACTCCATGTAACTGTACCTGTGATGTCACCCTTTATGGATGTCACGTCTGTGGCCACAGTAGCTTAATACACAGCTATCATGCTATTGGAATGGTAGACGTGTTTGTAACGTTGGACATTCTCACTGGTATATGGCAGCTACACTGTGCATGCTGGTATATTCATACATACCTGTGAGTAGTCCACATTGACATATGGGACACTTAACTGCAAACACTGACATCCACCAGCACGTGCAATTAGACCTGAAGAAGGACAGCAGAAAATCATGACCAACATGCATTTACTGTTGTTACACAAGACACATACCGTTAACAGTATTGTACACCTGTACTACATAGTATATCTGCTGCCTGTCAGCAGTCCTCAACATTTGTAAACTACACGTATCATCCAAGTCTGTTCACCCTGTCCATCAGACCATATGAAAATGTCCCTGCACTGATGGTGTGGATGTCAGGGATGTGGCACAGGCATCATCATATGCACAGGGTGTTAATGTTTGCCAGAGGTCTAGGCTGCACCATTGGATGACATCACATGTGTGGGTTTGGGCCTTTGATCTAATTGGGCGTGTGTGGATGTTATGCATGTGTGTGTTGCGGTGCCCTACATATGTGTCCAGTGTGTGCGTGTATGTATGCACACAGTTCTCCCATGTGTCTGGCCTACACAGGGGTATTATTGACAGCTGCAGACTGTACAGGTGAGGTTTTACAGTTCACGGTGTCCAGCCATGGACCTGTGACCTGTGCCTGCCAGGGGTTGCATGAGCACTACCAGACAGAGGTGCAGATTGGGTACTGTCTGATATCACTTGTCCACTGGAACCATGTCCCTGTTGGGACCATCCCGGGCCACGTGCACATGGCCTGCTGTGTCATGGTGTGGACAGCGCAGCACCAGATGCACTGCTGTTGCTACCGCCACTATGGGAGCGGGCATGTGAGGTAGCTCGTACACGTACACCTGACACAGGTGATATAGCAGGCCTACTTCCACATGCCCGATGCCTCACTCCTACCAGATGTTCCAACACAGACAGCTCACGCTCGCGGATTGTCATGCCATGGTCAAGGACTCCAACCATGTCACCCAACCGTCTTCTATCCAAAGCATCAGTAATCTGCTGTTGAGCATTTACCATTGCCAGGATGCTGTTGTTTAAAGAATGGACAACAGCCCTCTGTAGCCTCTGATCTTCTCTGTTGCACCATTCAGCATGTGCCTGTGCCTCCATTACAGCCTGAAACATGCGTCTGGTGACACCAGCTACTGCGCTCTGTTGTGCAGGAGCATGTTGGCCAGAGGTCCTCCTACGAGCAGCACTGGCCACGTGCCTGTGTGGGGTACTACCAGTAGTTTGGCTGACACCATGGTGTGCAGGCACACCTTCCATAGCCCCCACACTTTCCTGTTCCAAGCTACCACGTGCCAACTGTCCTTCCTCTATGGCCACTGGTGATGGGGTATGTGCAGGTATGGGATGTGTGTGTGGGGATGAGGTGGATATAGATGGAATGGCAGCCAATGGCACAGTTTCAGCCCCTGACAACTCTGCCTGTGTCCCAATCATACGTTCATCATCACTGCTAGAGTCTGTGGGGACACTAACATCTGATGTACCACAGGAGGGCAATGCACCTACATCACCTGTGAGGGCAGACAAGAACTGTACATTACAATCTGTACAACAGACATACACACACACACACACACACACACATGCATGTGCTATGACAGAAGGCATGCAACATGCATGTGATACAGCAGATGGCATGCAGTGCAGACAATAATAGTGGTAGTTATCATACATCCCTAGGTTGCACACAACAGCATGCATGTGTCATAACAGACGGCATGCAAATTACACAATCATAGTAGTGGTTAGCATACATCCCTGTGTTACACCATGTGGACCAGCACAGGTTAACAGTACACCTGCCTGGTGTGTGGCATATGACCTTGATACATGTAGTATGACATGTGATCTGCTGACATGTGCAATGACATGCATACATGTTTAACACAATGGTGTCCTGTCAAATATACAGTGGGGCATGTTGCAACACCCTTTTGCCATATGTGTATGATACAACCTGTGATGTGGGCAGGTCCCATGCAGACTGATTGCAGCTTGTACTTGCATAATTGTGGGTACAAGGGCCCTGTGGTGTACATGGATATATGCTTGTGTACCTGTTGGGGGGAGGGGCCATGTGTTTATATTATCCAAGACCCTATCTGGATTGCTTATTCATGCTAAGCACTTGTTCAGGACTTGTAAACACTACGTAAGCTAATAATTACTATAGCACTCAATCTTCCTCATTACCTACAGGTAAGGATGAACAGGTTTGTACATACTTTTCTCACTTGCATAGAGTAATGTAGCCCTTGTACTCACTTTCCTCACTTATCTAGGTGAATGTAGTTCTATATTCAGGCATGCCCAAGAGTCAACTGCCAGTGTTCTCACCTGTCTATCTGATTAATCTGGACATCTTGAGGCAATGTACACATTGCCTCAGGTACACAGACAAGCCTCTCTGCCTACCACCCAACACTACAACCTGTGAGAGATGCACTCATCTTGCCAAACTGGAGGTAAAGATCTCTCCAACCAAGTCTGACCCTGACTGCCATGTGGAGAAGGTACACAGTCGCACAACACCGCACTCATCACATAAGTCTCACTGAATCTACCCCACCATTAACTGGGAAAACTACTCATGTACCAACACATTAGCTCAACGGTTTCTGGAACTCATAAACACCAATGCCCTGACTCAACATATCCACACACCCACCAGGGGCAACAATATCCTAGACCTAGTCATTACCAACATGAGTGACTGGTGCTCCACACATGAAGCCAACTCCTCGTTGGTCTGATCAGACCATGTGCTGAACACCATTGATATCCACATCCTGTACCTACCCCCCATTAAGGGAACCACAGTATAATATGTCTACAAGGCCAACTACATGCTTCTTAAGACAGATGTGGTGGATGTCATGACACCCATGCAGATGGACAGTACTGTTACAACTGCTGAATCCTACACAAATGCACTCTATAAGCACTTACAGGAGTGCATAGTTTGTGCTATCCCAAACAGAACCAGGACACTGTACTCCTAATTAACTAAACCAATCTGGTGGTCCCCTGCCATAAACATATTGTACTACAGGAGGAAAACACTGTTGCAAATGAGAGTACAATACCATGCATGGAGGAGATCCCTGGCCAGCCTCAGTAAGAAGGTGAGATCCCTTATAAGATCCTCCAAAACTAGCTATGAAAACTATAACGGAACTAATGCCAACAACAACCACAAAGCATTCTATAGCTATGTCACATATCTGAATGTCAACAACCAGATCTGTTCTGAGTTACAGTTCAAAGGCATGAACATTACAGAAACAATTGATATTGGCAACATCCTGGCAGATCCCTCTTAAAGCTGCACACTCTAAAGGCAATATCACAGCATCCATGGGACCAGACAGCATCCCAGGCTGTGTTTTACATGAACTTCAGATCGTACTGTCTCCCCACCTTCGCACCATGTTTAATAATAGCCTCACATCGGGAATAGTGCTCCCTGAATGGTGCACAGCAACAGTTATTCCACTCCACAAAGGTGGCGCCACAATGGACCACGGGACCTATATCCCTATAGGCCTGACTAGCCTGGTCTGCAAGGCTATGGTGCACATCATGGATCACTGTCACAGAGACATTGGGTACCTCCCAACCTTTGACCCCTCCCTGTTTGGCATTGTTAAGGCTGGACAATGCCTCCTAAACCTGGTAGACTTCTTAGAGACAGTTACCAAGGCATTAGATGAGGGTAATGAGGTCCACACAGCCTACCTAGATCTCTCATAGACTTTCAACACCAGTCCTCCTTCTGGTATTATCAATATACCCATCCACCCAAACATTAACCCCTTGTGATGGTTTGCAAAGTGGCTCACGGACAGAACCCACACAGTGGGAGTTGCATACCCTAGGTCCGACTGTATACCAGTTACAACTGGCGTCCCCCAGGGCTCAGTCCTAGGACCCCTCATGTTTGGTATATACGTCTCTGGTGTACAGACAAGCACAGGAGGGCTTTGGCTGAAAAGGTTTGCAGATGACTGCAAACTAGGGGACATAATTGGTTCCCCAGCTGTTACAAATACCCTCTGGAAGGGTTGCACTGAGACAGATACCTGGTGTTAATATCATGGCATCAAGCTGAATGCCTAAAAGTGCATAGTCATCCCCTTTGGATATAACTAATTACCCGCGGATTATCACATAGGTGCTAGTCCCCTACATACAGAAAAGTTAATACAGGATCCGTGACCCCAGTAGATAGCAGTCTCTCCTTCGATACCCATAATGACAAGGTGGTTAGAATAACCTTCTACATGCCCCCCCCTAATCTCTAATGGGTTCGCATCCAGATCAGAGGGGCCATTGTAACTCTACACATGTCATATTAGACCCATTAAAGGATACAACACCCCATTTGGAATATACCTTACAAGACAAATGCAACAGCTTGGAAGACCACAACAGTACCACACCAAGAGGATTACTGCCCTCAAACAGATGACCTATGCAGCCCAACGTACGAAACTCCAGCTGTACTCAGTTGCATACCACATACTCACAGGTGATCTCTGCTTGACTTACAAGGCCCATGTCCAACACTGTATTGCTGGATATGCTCCACCTAAACAGAAGCCCCTGAGAGCCACATGCTCTAGGGATATACACCTAACCACAACGATAAGTAGGACATGCTGGATGGATAGATTCCTGACCCGGACACTCCCTATGCTTTGGAACATGATTCCAATGTACATCAGGCAGGGCCCCTCATGAGCACTCTTCAAGGGAAACCTTGACGTGTGGATGGGAGACAGATGTACCCCCGGGGATCACTGCAGTGGCTTGGCTGGACAGAGGCACAGTGAACTATTGGCTTTGTCATTCAGAGGCACAGGAAACCAACCTATGGGGGTGGCGAAAGCCAACACACGCTAGCTAGGCTTACAGATACCCTTGGTAAGACAGCCTAGTACCTACCTTTGCACATATTACATGTCTTATATGCATGGATAGTTAAATAGCTTTTCCATTTTACTTTGCTATCATGCTGATAAACTGTCGGCTCACTAAAAGACATATGTATCCTGTTATTGTGTATTGTAAATGCCAATTGACATGACTAATGTTTGCCTAACATTACAGTAATGCTATGTAGCTTGTAATACATATCTGCCTACAATACTGTACATTACACAGTTATTGGCACAATATCCCACAATCAAATCATACTTGCACAGTGGCCCAACCTTCCACATGTTATTCTCTGTAATACACTCATACATATGGCTACAGTTACAATTTATCAACATATACTATCCCCTGTTATAGCACATACTTGTTGGACCAGCCCTGCCACTGACATCGGCTGGTGAAGAGTATTTCTGTTCAAAGCCCTTATATAGCATCCCTTGTGGTGTATGTGGTGTTTGCCTTGTGACCTACAGCAGTGCACACAAATACTACAAGCGTTACTATGCTCAACAATACATCACTACAAGATAACTGTTTCCACTATATGGATTGATGCACTTTAAATACTACATAATAGTACTACATACACAGACATACTGACTGTTCTACATACCTTATTAGTAACCTGAGGTGTCGTTAACTGTTGATTCAATCCTTTTTGGTTTGTGTTTCAATGTTCTTTGTGACATTCTGCTGGTATATACGGATGGTTTGAATGTGTGATAACACATCCTTTTCTAGTTACATATCAGTAACATGTGGTATCCTGTCCACCAATTGCTGTTCCAAAGTAGCTAACTGGATGCACATCAGCTGTGCAGCTACTCCATTAGCCAATACCATGGCAACAGTGGTGTATAAGTGAGTACTCCTTTTGGGCGGTGTCCATTTGCCTTACTGTCGAGAGAGATGGCCTATATGTGTTATTGTGATATATTTCAACAGCTGTATGGAGACACACAGAGATATATTAGCTTCATGACTCCCGTGGATTGTGTGTAATGGCTAGACAATTTAGTTCTACATGTGAGTACAGCTGTTATATTTCGGAACAGTGCTACTTATGCAGGGTTTGTTTGTACCTGATACTTCTGCAGATGTTTAAGTCTAGCAAGGATGTTTGGCCAGTTCAAGGCCATATGGCTATGTATGAACTGTTATGTGGTGTACAGTGTGCTCACCAGACATCCTTGATTTGGTGTACAAGTGTAGCATACTGTGCTGTTACTCACTAATTGCTAACACATCCCGGTGCACACACAACCCTCTGAAATGGGATTAGTGCAAACAAACCCTATTACATCAGCAGCTGTTCCATTGTATAACAGCAGCTATTTCACATAGGGCCATGTTAGTGTGTCTCTGACAAGGTATGTTAAGGCTTCTGCAGATGTCGTACAGTGTGTGAATGATTTGTGATGTTATTACAGTTTGTATTGTAATATGTTTGGGTGTGGGGGTGATGGTGGGTGTGCTTAGAAGATGCAGGTGTGTAGGAACTGCTTTTATACATAATCACTATGTGCGTGATAGTTCCTTCCCTATTTAAACACCTATCCTTTTGTGGTCTAATACAATGGTATTTGCAGGCTGATTCATTAAGGCACTGTTATGTGGCTCCTGTATAGCATGTAGGTGATGTTAGTCCTTGAATCCCTTCGGTAATACATCTGAATGTAATAACGTGTTGCTACATGATAGCTGTGTATTTCAGTCATAGGTATTTGCAGTCATCGTAGTTGTGTTGGTGACTGACCCTCTATGGCTAGGGTTGCCACCCTTTCATATGGCCATAGAGGGACCTTTTCGGGACACACATCTGATTTTACAGGCCGACACAAACCCACAATCAGTACAAGGGATAGAACTTTCCTTTCTTGCCTAATTATAAGCTTATTCTTGTAGCAGTTTAGTTGCTTATCCTGTTTCCTGTAACATGTAGGTATTTTAGATACAGAAATAACTATTGTATGCAACTATTACAGTACATATGGGATATAATTATGTACTACAATCCCAGGACATTTGCCACATTTAATATATTTGGTCATGACTCAACCACCCAAAGAGGGAGTGTCCCTCACAAACTGGGACAGGTGACAACACTATCATTGGCTCATGTCCATAGCACATATTTGTAATAGTGTATAGGCACATACTCTCCATATCCTTTGTTCATAAAGGTTGGTAGTGGCGGAATGTGTGATTGCTATGGTCTATGTTATACACATATATGAACACTTCAACCACTGTATACAGGAGACCTATGGAATCCTGAAACCACAGTGTTCCGACGCACACAGTACCAGGACCAGACTCCCATACCCCACATTACCGACATCGACAGTAACTCGCAAAGGTAACACGAACATGGAACACACACATGCACACACAGACACACTGCTACCCAACACATCCAAACAAACCATCCTACACTATGTATGAGCAGGTGGCCAAGCCCCCCTACACCCCCCATGTAGGTGTCTGTGCCCCCCACACCACCCCCTACTTTAATATTCAACATCCTACGTCGTGCTAACAGACGCACAAAGCTAACCCACAACCACGCATTACAGTCCCCCAAGAACACACACAGAACACACACTTACACACACTACAGCCCTAAGAAACACACGTACACACAGTAACCTACCCAAACCGCAACACCAGAAGCACTGACTAACTGTCCATTAACATCGTGAGATTACACCTTGTGCATCTGGTGTTTCAGTACTGTATTCTTTAGGACCTTAAGCCTCGGGATTACGTGAGTTGGTATGTAAAGCAGTTGGTATGTGGTAGGTAGCCCATTTATATGTACCTCCATGATTATGTAGATGTTGTTAACCTAGCTATATATCTACATATATATGTATATCCCCATATATCGACATCTCTCTCTCTCTCTCTCTCTATGTATGATGATGTATATATATATATATATATATATATATATATATATATATATATATATATATATATATAACATACACATTTCATTGGGTACATGCCGGTTTGTCCTATTTCAACACATTCCTACCTTTTGTGTTTTATCCTGTCAGTATACACGACTGCCATTGGTACATCTCAGGTAGCTTAGTGGTATGTTATTCTGATGAATGTGTACATGGTTGCGTGTTCTAATCCTGGCAGTGATATCTTACCTCTCAGAGCAGGCACTGGTAGTGCAAGGGTGATTAACGCACATTTCAGCAGTTGTGTGTTCCACATGTTTATTATTCTGTGGAGAACTACCTATAAATGCAAGCCATGTTTAAGGTATACTATGTAACATGTACACATCTGTGAAGATTCCTGTCAGGGATACTCCCCATTATTTGGAACTACATCCCTGATTACATTATACAAAACCCCTCACTGACACTCCGGGGAATCCTTGCAGAGTGGATGGTGAACAGTAGCTACACCCCAGGGGATCCCGCAAGTGGCTCTGCTCCACAGAGGGACAGTTAGTTGATCGATAGGGTGGCGACACCAGACACGTTTTGTCTATGCTTATGAGTGGCCTCGGCGGTTCTGCATGTACCTACCTATGTATCTATGAACCTGTACATACAATATGGACACATGCTGATAGCTTAATTTACTGTTCAGGTATTGACTTACCTTGTGCCAATGGTGGTTGTGTGTACAATAGTGGAGGGCTACCTATGTAGGATGCACACAGTAGACCACCTATACATGACAATTTACAGGTGGTCATGTGTGTGTGCCATCCATGTTTGCTGTGTGTGCAGGTGGAGAAGGGTGTCCATGAGTGTCTACACTGTCAGTGTGTGTGCTATACATTCCCACTTTGCCAAGGCATGGACATACTGGGCATGCCTTCATCTGCCTACTGGGGCTAGCACAGGGTGTTCGTGGTCTGAGTCTCCCTGTGCCTGTTGGGTCCCTTGGCAATGGTGGTGGGCTGTGACGGCCTTCACCATTCTGTCCCTGCTGCAGCTGTTTCCGCAGGATCATATTGTGTAGCATGGCACATACTATGAAGATGCAGACACACATTTCTGGAGAGTACTGCAAGGCTCCACCAGATATGTCCAAGCAATGGAACTGTGATTTCAGCATCTCAAACATGCGCTTTATGATGATTCTGGTTTCTGCTGGTGCCTCATTATGACGTTCTTGCGTGGCTGTGTGTGCATTTCTGATGGGAGTCATCATCCACGGTTCCAGTGCATAGCCAGCATCCCCCACCAGGTGGCCATATGGGATGTCCCCCCCTGGCAAATACCTGATACAGCTGTGAGGCATGCCAGATGTGGGAGTCATAGCTTCCAGGGCTGCCAGCACACACATCCATGATAATGCCCTGGGCATTGCACATGACCTGGCAGTTGATGGAGGGGAATCCCTTGCGGTTTATGTAGAGCCTACCCTGCTCACCGGGTGGTGACTTGATGTGTATATGCTTGCAGTCTATTGCACCCAGTACCTCCGGGTAGTCTGCCACACGGTGGAAGAGACGCATATTGCTGGCCAACTCCTCCTGCATTTGGGGGAAGTATATGTGCTCATTGGCATGTGGTAACATGGCATCCAGGAACTGGTGGAGTCCTCTGGATGCTGATGCCTGTGAGATACCCATGATATCCCCAGTTGGCCTTTGGAAGGTACCTGTGGCTAATATTCTCAAGCTTACACATACCTTTGTGTCCACTGGGATGGGTTCCTCTCTGTTACTTCTGGCTCTGAGGCATGGCTGGCACAGCGCAACAGGTTGCTGTATGATGTTCCTGTCCACCCTGTAATGCTCTACTATCTCCAGATCATGTAGCCCCTGGTAGGTTACCCTGGGTCTGAACACTCATCTCCTCCTCCGGTGCCTTAGATGGTTGTCAGCATCATCCTCCACACCACTGTCAGTCTCCAACACATGCTGGTGAATCAAAGCTATGGCAGCCCCTAACATATACATATTAAAAGTTCCCCGTCTGTATACACCAATGGTGCAGAGTGTCTGGGAATACACAAGTGTGTGTGTGGGGCTTTCACACCTTATACTATTGTGCAATGGATGATGCTGGTGTAACTGGGAATGTTTGTGCTATTCCAGCTGCAGGGTATCTTAATTATTGGTTTTACAGCAGGTACTACTATTGTGGGGCCTTTGGTGTTGACTTACGCTTGTCTGCCGTGATTCATCTATTGCCCTTTACTTTTATTTTCAACCCGATTCACCTCCTATTGTCAGGCATGCATCCAGCTGCCGCCTTTCTTGCTTTGTGCTTCCACAACCCAGGATTATGTTGGGAAATGTGTTATGTAGCTGATCTACTGCAAGTTTGCTTTGTTCTGCTGTGACAGTTCTCTTTTCTTTGCTGTACGGCACCTCCCCTTTCCTGTTCTGTGGGTAGCTACTAGCAGCCTTGTTAGCTGTTGTCTATGGCCCACTGTGAGTTTCTAGGTGTTAATTACTCATTTGTACTCCAATTACCATGCTGCAGCATTTCCTTATTGTCTTCCCATATCTTTCCTGTTTTAGCTGTGGTGCACGCCGTGCACAACCGTTTACCGGGTTTTGTGCGCGTTTTCATCCACATTCACATGAACTTTCAGTTACCTTGTGTGCTCTCAGCTAAGCAAAGCTATGGCTACTTCCACACCCCTATCCTGCAGCTTTGTTTAGCAACACGCAACATGGATTAGCAATGATCCAATGTGCTTACAGCTACGGTGGCACGCCACTCTCTTGATGTCATGTTTACTTTCAGGCCACTCCTCGGTGTTGTAATGCTACGCCATGTGGTACATCCTTACGCCAGCGGAGTGTTTGCGATTCAGTATTACTTGACTCATTTGCATGGCATTGACTGTTAATTCCTAGTTACTGCATGGAACACTGTCACAGACCCTTAGCAACCCTTGAGCCATGGTTGTGGTGTAGCATGTGTGCCATTGACTATTATGGGGATATCACGAATTGCATTACATTACAGTTTTATGACATCTAAATATATTTTCCTTGTGATTCCGTTTGTGCACCGATGCACTGCAGTTTTACTTTGCGTTGGTGTGGCCATGACATTAAATGTTATTTTTTATATGTTGTGCATGTTGTTTTATACCATTGGCTATATATTTAGCCATTGGCATATATTAACATTATAATACGTAAGTTTGGTCCATTTTCATGGCTCCGATTTTATGTTTGGCAAAATGTAAACCCTTTTTTTGGTTTACATTTCTACATGCTTACGCTATGCCTGCACAACTTCATGAATTGCTATATACCTTTATTTGCATGCTACACTGCTTTGCATTGGGTAATTAGCATACATGTGCCAGGAGCTGCACAGCTCTGGAGTACGCTGGTAGTGCACATGGAAACAGCTCTTACCTGAATCACTCAGTGGCCATATTTGGCGCTAGATCGCCGATGCTACTCCGGCGCATGTCGCAAGCTTCATGAATCCCAGGGTTTGTGTAGTACTTTCAAATGCAAGTATAATAAAAATATACCTTTGACTACATAATCAAGTATGACATTTTATGTACATTTTCTGATACATACGTTATTTCAAGTATTTTTAACCAGTGTAGCTTTACACAAGTTTTATTTAATTGCATGATCAACATGACCTTTAAAAACAAGAGTGTTCATTTTCAGACAGAACTTTACACAAACCTGTATATAGTCTCTTCTCCAGGGCTATAACTGTTTTTAAGAATAATTGGGTCCTGATGCAATCCATGCCTCATTTGTGATGTAACATATCTACAACTCTGTTTGATTTTTATTTTTCTTAACCAGAGGATGTAGCCTGGCTATACATTTTATACAGAATCATTTTTAGTGCACTTTGGGTGGTATTCCTAGGCCTTAGGTTCGCATATACATAGTAGATTAGTTATCTGCACGGCTACACCTATATGCAAATACACTTAGTGCAGGTTATTTGCAATGATTTTGGCAATGCAAAAGTTTCTGCCAGGAAATGCCCCCTTTTGTTTAATTCTTAAAGTTGTTATGCTTTAAGTATGTGTGAATTATTACATTGAAATGTAAATGCTCATATAATTTCAGAAGTATTCATATATTATGGACACATGTGACTGTGTGCAAGCATGTAAAAAGTATTGGCAGGTAGCTGAGGCAAGTGACATGTAGTGCAGCAATTTATAATATTTAAAAAAAGATACAGAGGTTTTATGTATTTTCTGTAGACAGAGAATGCCTTGAAGGTCAGAATAAGTCACCTCTCAATAAACAATATGAGATGGAGTAAATGATTAGGGCCTTTAGTTGGTCACGTCTTAGGCTTTGTATTTTTCCTTCTTAGTGAAAAACCTCTGGTGCTGCTCCAGTTGGTCTAAGTGCCTAGTTAGATACTAGCAGAAGGGCGCATTGTACTCGATTACGGGCCTAATGAGTACAGTGGCATTATGACTTCCTTTGACCTTGATGCCATGCCTTCACTTATAAGTTGAGTCACATAGAAGGATTTCCTTACTACCATAGCTACCTGCTGGACAAAGTTTAGCTTACTATTTATCTGTGTTCCCAAGTCCACCACCGCTGGGTCTGCTTTTAGTGGTGTGCTATCAATGTTATAATTTGCAGGGATATCTGATTTATCAAAGGGTATGATTGCATATTTTTTAGTATTTAGTCTCAGAGTATGTTTTGGCACCAGTCGTTTCTCATTTTTAAGCCTGTTTGTAGGATGCCAATGTTATTTGAGGATTCAGTGATTGCTCCCAGCTTACATTCATCAGCAAACTTGATGAATTAGAGGCCCCAACACTGGTCTTCACTTCAAAGAAGTATATACCAAATAGAAGGGGTCACTCCACTGAGCCTTGTGGGACACCACTAGTAACAGGTTTCTTATTGGAAATGGATTCACCCATTCAGACAACATGTGTACTGTCAGTGGGCTAGTTTGCTATCCACCTGATCATGTAGGGGTTTATGCCTAATGCAGTAAGTTTATCTATGATCCCCAAATTGGGGATTGTGTTGAAAGCTTTGGCCAGGTCTAAATAACCAATGTGCACCATTTTACACTCATCCATGGCTCTGGTAACCTTTTTGAAGTCCACCAGACTGAGCAGGCAAGACCTCCCTTTGACAAAGCCAATTTGGGTCTGGTCTAGTGTTTGGAGGTTTCCTATGACTGGTCAAACTGATGGGTTTGTATTTCCCTGGATTAGTTGATGGCCTACCTTCTGCAGAGGGACAACTGTTGCAGTCCTCCATTCCTCTGGGACAAAGCCTGCCCAGAGGCTGTGGTTAAAGAGGGTTTCTAGTGTTCCTAATAGATCCTGTTTTAAATTTTTTAAGAAGTATCCTGGAATGTTGTCAGGACCTATGGAGGCAGTGTTTTTGGCTTTACTGAGCACAGTAAGGACTTGTTCCCTCATAATGACCAGTAGGGGGATATTTGCAAGTATTTTATTAGGTGTGGTAGGGGGTGATGGGAGGGGAAGAGGTTTCAACTGAAGTTGTCGGCCAGTAGGTTTGCTGTAGTTTCAGTCTGGGTGTAAGTGCTGCTGTTCATGATTAATTCGGCACATTGCTGAACATTTACCCTGAGGTTATGAATCTTTCACCAGGGAGGCTATCTTTGCCTCGTCGTTTGCTTTGGCAGATTTGACCAGCTCTCTAATTTGTTTGTTTAGGCTGGAGAGTGTCTTTTTGCATTGTTTTTTTCTGTTCGTTCTTGGCTTTGGGGAAGATTTATTTCCTTTTGTTGAATAGCCTGTTTATGTTAGGGGTCCACAAGGGTGGTTTATTTTTGCCATTAATCATAGATTTGCCTCAGACAGGTACTGCCTTTTCTTTGCAGCTATGAATGTGGTTGTACAGTGCTTTTGTGTACAGCTAGGGTTACCACCTGTCCCACTTTGCAAGGGACAGTTCCTCTTTGGGCAGTTGTGTCCTGCAAAAAAAAAATTGAAAAAATGTCAAATGTCCTGAGATTTTAGGACACAATTATTTCTTATATTTTGTGTAATAGTTACATAAAACAGTCATTCTGCATCTGAAACACCTAAATGTTATAAGAAACAGAATAAGCAACTAAAATGCTACTAGAATAAGCTTTTATTTAGGCAAAAAAGTGAAGTTATGTCCTTTGTACTGGCTGTAGGTATGTTTCGCCCTTCCAAATCTGATGCTTGTACCAAAAATGTGCCACTTTGGGCATTTGAAAAGGTGACAACCCTATGTACAGCACAGAGTAGGCCTCACTATCATCCAAGTTCAGAGGGGCTTAAAAGTTTAATAAGCTGTCACATAGTTTGAGGTAATTGGCCTTAGCAAAGTTCTTAACAGGTTTGGAGTTTGATGGGAGTTCTAGGTTAGTTTTAATACTAAATGAGATCATTTTGTGGTCAGATCTTACCAAGGAGGAGTTAATGAATGAGAGGGAGCAGCATCATTCTATGTTCATGATCTCCAGGTCTAGGATAGTTGTACCTCTAGTTGGTGAACTAACTAGTTGCTCCAGGGTGTTTGCTTGGCAAAGTCCAAAGAAAAAAAAAAAACCTGAGCAACTGAATTATAGGTTGTATAAGTCTCCTAGTTTATGGAGGGTTAGTTGAAGTTGCCCATAATTATGGTGTTAGGCTGAATGCTAAGAGATTCCAGTACGTTTAGGCAGGAGATGTGATTTTCCAGACACATGTTAGTGGATCTGTAGCTAGCAAGGATATGATAGGGGGTTGCACCTATGGTTAGTTGGACATGGAGCAGCTCAAGCAAGTCATATTGCTGGACCATTCTAGTGGTGTACTTAAAATTTTATGAACACTGAGACACCACCTCCCTTTGTTCTATCCTGAGCTGAGGGGGGTTGAAATGTATGAAAGGCATTGTAACCTTTGATAGCTGGGGTGCTGTCCATGGTTCTGAACCATGTTTCCATGACTGCATATATGTCTGCATTCTCCAGGGTGAAGAGTGCTTCCAGGGAGTGCAGTTTTTTTTAATACATTTAGGTTGTTATGAGTTATTTTTGTTATGTTGACAGGTTTAACAACTTGGCATGGCTTAAAAAAAGCTATATAAAGATGATGAAGTTTTTGCCAGTATTGGGAAGCTAAGTGGTAACAAGTGCAAACCATCTCTGGCAAAGCATTGTGGTTTGTCGTTCATATCTCCCCAGGTTGACAGATACTGGATCCCCTTATTGTGACACCAGAAACTAAGCCAATTGTTGAAGTCAATCATTTTTTGCTGGCATTATCTTAATTGGACAGGATGCTACTGAAAACTAGATTCATACCCACTTAGGACACATATTTAGAGTGTTCATCATGTCTCTTTTTCATATTTATTTATTTATTTATTTACTTATTATTTCTTTATTGATATTTGATTACTGGGAAAGTCCAGCTGGGTAGAAGCCCATTTTCATTGGAGGCACGGGGAGAAAAGCTCCAAATTATTACAAAGCATTTTCAAAACAATAATTTTACAAGCTTCAAAAATAAAACACAAACATTTGCAGTTTAAATAGTTGTAACAAATATACATAATATAAAACATTGATTAAGAATCAATATAAGGTATAGGAGAATCATTTAATCTTTAGAGCAATTTTACACAGTTTGTAGAGAAATTAAAGGTAATTTAGTCTAATATAAAATGGCATTGATATATGAAGTGAGGGAAACAGGCTTATGGTGTATTTAGAGTTAGTCAGGGAAGAGATTTAGATAGCAGTAAGGAAGTAAGTGAAAAGGGGAGAATAAAGAGGTACAAGGAATGAAAAGGTACTTGCTCACATTTAGGGGTATATTTTATCTTGGTTTTGAGCAAGACAGAGACAGATTTTAGCTAGGAAATCTTTCAGAGTGGTTTTGAAAGATGGGAGGGAAGGTATAGACCTGATGGATACAGGTATAGACCTGATGGATACAGGTAATAAGTTCTAGGCATTGGCATTGGCAACCTTGTAAAAGTACAGACAATTCCCAGCAGATTGCTAAGTTTGCAGATAGATGGGAGGTTTTGGTGACTGGATTGCAGTGACCAACTGAGAACATAGTTGTGTAGAATGTTTTTAATGCTGGACAGGCAGATGGATGCTGGATAATGTTATAGGTGGTAAGAAGTTGTATATATGTTAGTTGATGTGGCAGTTCTAACCCATTTACACTTTTTGCTGCTATACTGTAGTAGGTTCTGATTGGGGGTTGCTGCAAATTTAACAACTTTGTTATAGCATTATTTAAGTTTTAATTTTTGTGAAGCCTGGAGGTTAGTAGGGATGGGAGTGCCATAAAGAAGAGTGGGGGGGGGGATAAGTAGTGACAAGTATAGTTTTAGTTGCTTTGGTGGGAAAGGTTTGGCTCTGTAAAGTACCCCTAGTTTTTGATGAGTTTTTCTTATGCAACTTTGTATATGCAGGTTGAATGTAAGATTATCATCCACTATCACCCCTAATGCTTTAGTATGAGAAGTGACTTCAGTGGTTATATTATCAAGATAGAGGACTTTAAATTTTGTTTTTTTTAATGAGAGAGGGATTTGGGGAAAAAAGTAGTAGTTTGGTCTTTTTTGGGTTGAGCATGAGCTGTGAGTTACATAGCATGTTTCAGTGGCTGTTAAAGCTTCCTGAGTAATTTTTTGGAAATGTATTATGTTGTCAGATGTGCAAAGAGAGTGGAATCATCTGCATATTGTATTAGGGTGGCCTGTTGTGTGGAAGTATAAAGGGTGTTGATGAAAATGTTAAAGTGGAGGGGACCGACAATAGAGCCTCGTCGTACACTGTTGGTGACTGGAAGGTAAGGAGAGAGCATGGAGTGCCATTTTACTGACTGATACCTACTGGACAGTTAGCTTTTGAACCACAGAAGGGTGGGCTGAGAGAGACCTAGTGAATATATTTGAAGTAGAAGTTTGCTGTGACAAACTGTGTTGAAGGCTTTACACATGTCTAGAAATAAGGAAGATACTAGTTTGCCATTGTCTCTAGGTTTATTGATAGTATGTATATAGGTTAGCAGGGAAGTTCTACACTATGAGAAAAGATGGAAGCCATGTTGTATATGGGATAGGACTTCTTCCAGCAGGAGATAGTCTAGCAGTTGTTTTTGAGTACATTTTTCAAGTATTTTGGCGAGGGGAGATAAGATCGCTATAGGTCTAAAGTTATTAATATCTGTTGATTTTCCTTCTTTATGCAGATGGATAATGTGTGACTTTTTCCAGAGAGAGAACATCCGATTCCTGGACTGACCTATTTATAAGGATTGAGAGAGGATAGGCAATGCTATTGGCTGCTATTTTTAGGTAATTGCTTGTAAGGTCATCAGCTAAAGAAGAACATGGTTTAAGTTTAAATATAGTTCTATATAGGATGTGGGCACAGACTTGAAGGTAAAAGTGGATGTGGTGATATGTGGCTGTTGGGCAGGGTTGGGATTATATTTTGAGGACTCCTTGGCTAGAGATGCTATACTGTCTATAAAATAAAAGTTTAACGGTATTGCATTTTCGAGTGGTGAGTTATTGGAAGAGGGATTTGGGTTGAATTTTTGGCCAGGATGTAAGATTTCTTTAATGGATGTCCAAATTTTTTAGGGTTGTGTTTAGTATTATTTTGAAAGTTGTTATAGTATAGTTTTTTTTTATCTTCATTTATTTGCTTTTTAGTATGATTGTGAAGTATTCTGAAATTTTCAAGATATTGAGATGCTTTTATTTTTGCCATTCTTTCCATGCTTTTTCTCTATCCTGCATTAGCATTCTACTGTTTTTGGATAGCTAAGTTGCATTACTTATTTTCAGTCTCTTCCTTCTAGGAGGTGCAAGGCTCTTTAGGTCAATTTATAACCAAAAGCAATCTGTTTCTAGACAGAAAGAAGAAATTAACAAAGAGATGCAAGTAAAACAAGTCTGTCTTTTCCTGAGATTAAATAACTGGCATATGCAGTATAGTCTACTGGTTAAGCAAAAGGGAACAGTGGCCAGCTTAGTAAGATATCCTTAGAGTGCACAGACTATTTCACAGAGTCTTTCAATCACAGATCAGGCATGTATTTATCTGATTAAAGTTAATATGCAGCAAGGTTCTTCATGATAAATATGCTTACATTAAACACTGACAAAATTCTCAGTAAACTTGTAGGTGTAGGGCCTTGTGGTAAACCACCTGTAATATTGAGGTCAGATGGACTGACCACAGGCTGTTAAGCACTGACAAAATTCTCAGTAAACTTGTAAGTGTAGGATCTTGTAGCAAAGCTCCTGCAGTACTGAGGTCAGATGTAGTGATTGCAGGCTATTAATTATTGACAAAATTCTCAGTAAACTTGTAGGTGTAGGGCCTTGTGGCAGAGCTCCAGAAGTATTGAGATCAGATGTAGTGACCACCGGCTCTGCACTATGAAGGAAGATAGTCAAGTGAGGTATGTCTTAGGTTGTTTACACCCACATGGGCTATGACAAGTCATACTGATACTTGTAGTTAAAAGACCTAAGTGTATGCATGATCTGGTACATCCTGGCTCCAGACAGACAGCTCACTGTGATCTTCTCCTTGTTTAGCCTGGTAAGGTGGACATCAGTATATCTTACAATGGAATTCCCATTAACTAGAATTTTTGTTTATTTGGTGTGTTGCCTTATGGGCTTGGAAGTGGGGTTGCTATGATTTTCAGAGTTATATGTTTTGTGAGGCCCTGTCTTTTTTCAATGTGCACAGGGCCACTGAGAGATGCTTTTAGGAAGTCTTGGAGGTTTGGGTAGATTACATGTGAGTATCTCTGCATATGTGTGCCTATGTATTTGTGCCTTAGTGCTGGTACTGAGTGTTTTGGGTGTAACATTTACGACCTGATCTGCATTTTTCATGTGTGCATGCGAGAGCTTTGCCTTCACTGACATTGTGCATCTATATCTCTCACATGCTGTGTTTGTCTGTTCTAAAATTAAGTGGTTGTCAATAAGCATACAGCAGTTACTGCGCTGACTCAGGATGCTCATATCCACCAGGCTGCAAACAGAAACAACAGGGAAGCACATATCCATTATATTAGATCCTTAGCAGATGGGAAGGAGTAGGGAAGAGTCATTTAAAGGACTTAATGAGAGTGTTTTGTGGTATAGTATAGGATGACCCACAGTGCCTTATTGCATTTTAAACACACAATAAGCCTCTCACCAGCAGTTCTCAATTGAATCAGCCATATGCTCCCACCAGATTGCAGAATAAAACCCTCTTAATGTAAAACAATTTGGTTTTGAGCTCAAGTGCAGTAACAAATGCTTTACAACAAAAGGCAAATCTCCTGCAGTATAAGGAACCCTTGGAAATAAGTTCACAAACCCTGAGAAATATTCTCAAGTACAGAAAAATATGTGCAAATGTAGGAACATTTCTACAAACAAAGAAAGACTTTACTAAACTTAGAAATATTTTGGCAAACTCGGAACAGCTTTTGCAGTATCAGAGAAGGTTAAAAAATATCAGGATACCGTTAAAACAACCCAAGAGCAATACAATAACAAACAGATGACATTTCTTAAACAAGTGCAGGATGAAAAAAAAACAGCGCTAAATTCAAACAAGTCAATAAATACAGCACAGAACTGTTAAATAGCACTGAGATAGAGCAACTGCAAAAAAAAAAAATACTTGTTTCAGCTTTGTAACTCCACTGATGAATTCAGATGCAACCCAGGGGTCTTGTAGTCACAGGAATCCAAGCCTGACACAGGGAAGCTGTAAACAAATGAGTAAAGGCTCACACAAATGTATACCTACATGATGAAAGACTTTTACACAGTTAAGCCCTCAGGTCAATCAGATAAACACACCATAAGCCTTCCATCAGCAGTTTCCAACTCAGATAGGCTGACTTAACCCTCTGCTCCCACCAGAGTGCAGAACAAAACTCTTTTAATATAAAAATAAGCGGTTTTGCACTCAAGTGTGGTAACAAATGTTTTATAACAAAAGGCAGTGCTCCTCCTGTATCATGAATTGTTGAAAATAAGTTCACAGACCCTGAGACATGTTCCCAAATACAGAAACATCTGCTCAAATGTATGAAAACTTCCACAAACACAAAATAACTTTGCAAAACTTAGAAAGATTTTGGCAAACTCAGAACTTTCACAAACTCAGAACAGCTTTTCCAGTATCAGAGAAGGTTATGAAATATCAGGATACTGTTAAAACAACCTATAATCAGTACAGCAACAAACATATGGCTTTTCTTTAACAAGTGCAGGCTAAAACAGTGATAAATTCAAACAAATCAATGAATGCAGCATAGAATTGTTAAGTAGCACTGAGATAGAGTAAGTGTAAAAAATACTTGCATCAGCTTTGTAGGGCCACTGATGGCTGTAGATGCAATCCAAGGGTCTTGTAGTCACAGGTATCCAAGCCAGGCACAGGGAAGCTCTGAATAAATGAGACACATGAAATGGTAACACATTTTACATTGATAAGATATTCTTACTTATTTTACTGAAATGGATTGTGCTGTAGTTGTGTACTGGAAACACATTAATTCTGTTATATTTCCATATTACTTACTCCTGGATTTCTTGAAAGTAAAGGAAAAAAAATATTTTCATTTATTGCTCACATATTGCTTGGGTGAATGATAGTTTTTTTTTTTGTTTCAGAAGCATATTTACTGTTTGCATACTCATGAGCAACCTCAGTGAGTGTGGCTAGTCTTGTATGTTGCTGTTAGCTATTATACTTTATCTCCTGTTCATCTGCATAAAGAAGAAAAAGGGGGAGGGGCACAGCTACTTGTGATGCATGTGTTTGTATTTCTCCCTTATATGTTTACATTTAATAATCAGCAAGGTATACAATTTATTTATGTACTTGTAGTGAATTCACATTTATTAAGAAATATTTTTGTGTATTTATAGCTATTCATAAATTTGTTTACTGCAAGTCAGAGCAGAAGGATATCGTGACTTCCTTCACTTTGTAACACTTTTTTTTGTTTGGCTACAGCCAGATTGCTTGGGTGATAGGTACATCTTTCAACCTTAGCATTTCCTTCCATTTAAATGTAAGTGTCTGCTTTGCATACTTTACCTGCATGTTTAAGTAATATCTTGTAAAGCTGGTGTAAGGAAGACACTTTATGAATTCTGAAAGTAAGAAAGTGAGTAGTATGTTCTTCACACACCTCTGTGCAGGTCATTCACTTGTTGCTTTCCACCCCCACCCCACTCTGCTTAGGGTGTGGTGGCTAACTCTGTTCAGCCATCTTGTACATACAGTTAGTATTTTGGAAGGAATGACTGTCTTATAAAATTATCATATTAATAAATAGTTTGTGGCATACACAGAGCAATGTAATTTTTTTAAAAAGTAGTCTGCTTATAACAGAAATCAGTACCAAACTTATAATTGCAGTACATTTAAGGTATGTATATGCCAATGTATATATGCTGATATCTGTGTGTGTGTGTGTGTGTGTGTGTGTGTGTGTGTGTGTGTGTGTGTGTGTGTGTGTATATATATATATATATATATATATATATATATATATATATATATATATGTGTGTGTGTGTGTGTGGATGTCTATATATATATATATATACATATATACATATATATATATATATATATATATATATATATATATATATATATATATATATATATATATATATATACACACAAGTCAAAATGAACTTTTTTACATATAAATTTTGAACTTCCCTTTCTATGACATCCGCATTCGACATTATTCAAAATAGCAGAAGGGTCGCCACACACCCATGCTATTCTGTTTAATGTGCCATGAGAATTTTACTTCTACAGTACAAGTTTTTACTGTTTTGCAGGGGGGCAAGCCCCCCTACACCCCCCACACCCCCTGCATATTGTATATACCAATTCTGAGATCACACTACAGTGAAGATCAGCATTACGAGAGTTTGTAAACAAGAATTCAATCACCCAAGGTTCACTCAAGTGCTGCTCACAATTTTGATAGTAAACTATATATATATATATATATATATATATATATATATATATATATATAGTGTGTGTGTTTATTCATGTATATATATTTTATATACTTCTACATACACATAGCTGTTTAGTCATATGTATGCATATGTATTTGTACACACAGTTTTAGATTGGTATACAGATGAACTTTTGTTTACAGTTATGTTAGCTTAACTATACCTTTTTGCTTTTACACACACACACACACACACACACACACACACACACACACACACACACACACACACACACACACACACACACACACACACACACACACACACATACACCCATCTTTACATTCACACATTTCTTCTTGCATTTAGTTGCATTTATGTAAGTTAACTTTATAATATTATTATTTTTTTACAACCTATGTGAATTAAGATAAAAAAGTAAAATGCTAAAATACTTACTGTAGAATTACAGCCTTCTTTTCCTAACCTGGTCAACCCACTAGGCCAGCTGGTCAGGCCTGCACTTCTTCAGGTCATCATACCTTTGTTGTCACTAGGTCCCAGAGCAGGTAATCTCTGTCAGAGATGACAGGGGCTCACCCAACTTCTATCAGATGTAAATCTTCTACCACTCTGTGCTGGCCACTGAGCTTTCAGTTTTCTTCAGGTATCCGATAAGAGGAAGACTGTCTTAGTCTCCTTATAAGACCATTTGGAGCACGGCCTTGTGCCTTCACAGGTGCTGCCAGCTTTAGAAGTGTTAGAATCAAAGTGAGGAATGTAACTACAGGGTTGTGGTTCAGAGGACAGGAACCACACCCTCTGAGGTGTGACATCACCATACCCAACCCATGTCACCATGTAAAGGTTTTACCCTTCAAAGTGATATTTTTGTCAAGTTAGGTTTACTGATTGCATTTACTTTGTCATGGGCATGCATATGTACTTCATTAAGACGAGTAATGGTTTTACATGACATCAACATTTTTCATTATCATTCATTGGAACAGTATGAAATTATGACATTTGAAGTACTGATTGTGGTTACCCTTTCAGAATTACTGTTTTATAACTGACATTTATGAGTAGCATGTCCAGCTGGTGTTTCACTGCTTTTACTAAATTAAATTTCTGTTTAGAACTGCTGCAGTGTTCATACTCTGCATAATGGCTGTAGATTAGGCTTAATTAAACTCCCAACTAAATACTGACTTTCTCCATTTTTTAATGGTGTGGCATGTTCGAGTTTCATTGAGACATGCTGTAAGCTGGTGCACATTCCCACAGCCAACGCTGCTCATTGCAGTCCATTTACAGTTACTATAACATCATCTATGCCTATACAGCAAGATACACACAAACATATTAATGATATCCATACAGAATAGCATGGCTGATCTTAAGTTTTATACAAAGTATGTAAGTAAATCAGCCTGAATTTCCATCAGTAATTGTACACCTGCCATATTTATCTGCAGTCAGTAGAGTTCGGTGATAATTACTGTGGGAAGCCATGAACTTTTTAAAGTAAGCAAAAAACTATTTTACAGTTATACAACATTAGCAGGCTATGGAAATTCAACTTAATAGAGTAATACTTTCATGGAAATGTTTTCCCAAAGTGAAGTCCATGTTATATGCATTTATTACATGTTGTTGGGAATGACAATAGTGGTAATGGCAGGAGACTGGAATATCAGCTGTCATTTCTTAAAGTTGAGCATACATGGCAGTGTTATTTACAAAGGGAATGTGTGTGGAGAGGTCCACTGAATGTTCCATTGTGTGCAGATCTGATGGCATAACATATTTTGTCATTCGAAATAATAAAAGCTTGTAATTTCTTTTTTAGTGTCATTTCTGGATCATAATGTACAGCTTAGCAGTACAAAAGCTGAGAAGGATATTGTTCAGTTGATTTGTAGTTCACTAAACTGATGTGATGAAAATATTAGTTATGTTGTATTCAAGGCTCAAATCACTAAATTGATGTGATGAAAATATTAGGTATGCTGTATTCAAGGCTGTCAGTGGTTTTAAGATCTCTTTCTTTATGGTACTGCAGTCTTGGCTTAAACAGGGATGTTTTATGTCCTTTGCTGCAGGGGGTGTTAAGAGTGTTTATTTTATTAAATCATGTCTCATTAGAGTTACTCATATACGTTGTTCAGGGTTAAAGCATGACACAGCAGCAGCAGTAGTCAAGACAGAGAAAAGACAATTTCAGCCCAAAGAAGAACCATGTTCTCATAAGGGCCTTAAGGACACATGGCAAGTGTCTTTTTGGAGGAGGAGAGGCCAAACAATCTGAGAGTGCAAAGGTATGGTGGTTATGGACATAAATATTGTTGTGAGGAGGAGCCCCACATTGAGACAGTGCAAAAAAGGACCAATGATATGGTAGGATGTGCAAGAACAAGGGCAAGACAGAATGCAATTGTCCACAGCATTACTGGTAGGGAACCTCCGACATTTATCCCTTTAACATCTGGTGGGGAATACCTCTTTCCATATGGGTAGGTGACTACAATGCTGATGAGGATGGCACGGGCACAATCATAAGTGGTGTGAATACTGGCAACTCTCTTCCTGAGCAGCATCCACAGAGATGTTCAGGAAGGTTAGTGTATCCACCATGACATATTTGCAGTAACAGGATGACTACAGTGGGTAGCTGCTTACATGTAATACGTGATATTTGCTATCAACAAGTGAACCCTCCATTTCTGCCAGTTGTGAAACTGAAGTGAGTATGCATGGTAATTGTCCTTCACAACATAAAGCATTCAGTAGTTTGCTACATTGTGTCAATACTAATTTAATAAAATTAATTCTTCACAGGGTCAGCTGCTGGAAGTAGCACTTTACCAACATGGCCGGAAGATGTCAACAGTAGAATGAGTGTTTGATGATGACAATGTTGTTATATTTATGAGGCAGCCTGAGGACAGTGGCTCACAGCTGCCAAGTTTAATGGCAGGATCACACACCTTACATGAGTTAGATAGCTCTGCAGAAGTTACACTAGATCACAAAGTCAAGTAAATGTGAACATTACATTGCAGGTTGTACAAGGAGAAAACCCATGCACTTCAGCACCAGTGTCTCCTCAATCTCAGGAACACCTTCTGGAGGATTGCACCTTCTCAGAGGTAGCAGTCTCTACCGTAACACCTGTCCAAAGGAGTGCCAGGTGCAGGCACATCACAGCTACTTCTAGAGACATAACAAGCAATAGCTGCCCAGCAGCAAATGTGTTGCAACATTGTTCAGGCTCAGTCCACTGCCATGGAGAGTTGAGTATAGATGGTCAGAGTACTGCAGGGCATATGTGAGGATTTTCAGCAGTACATGGAAATGGTAGAGAGTAGAGATAATGCCATGGCCACACTCATCAGCAGTGTGGTGGCACACACAGCAGCCATTTCAGCTTCAGTGCATACACCAGTCAGGATCTACCAGACTCAAGTAGGAGTCACTTGTGGACACATGAGGGGATATCACATCACACTACTAGTGCTTCTCAGTAGAGTATTGGAAATAGTATGGGAGAACCAGCGCAGCAGATTTCAAGCAGGCCTCATCAGCATTCATCTACATGTAGCGGAACCTCTCATTCAAAGTCTCTGTCAGGCAGCACTGTCAGATCTGTGTTTGTAGAATCACCTTCATCCAGTAGGTCATGCAGGATGTCAGCATCAAGGTAACTTGCACCATCACCCACCCTGTCTTTAGGGAACATTGTGTATGACACATTTGACCTTGACCTACTGTATGTCAGGGCTAACTTTGCAGGTAATGACAGCATGACATGTAAGTTCAGCATCATGCACTTCAGTACACTAAATTCACTGTTTAAAGAAAAAGTGAATCTAAGAAAAAAATGTGTATATAACTGGGGTAGGGAGGTGGGATGGAAAATGTCTGTGTACAATGTACTGTGGTGCTAGCAAGCTTTTCATCAAAATGTATTTCAGTTGACTAATAATTCTACTTGCAATACAAGACAAAAATCTAATGTGGAAAGAAAGGCGAAGGGAGTAAGTTGCAGAGTGCAATGTTTAGCACTATTAAGGGCTCATTCAGTATTATGTCTGTAAAATAAGTAATGCAAATGCTGACAGTTACACAAATGATAAAAAAATGAATCCATAAAAATGGGGAGGGGGTGTGAGGAACTAATATATACCATTAGCAGCCTAACACATAGTGGAAAAAAATGATTACATCATTTACAGTCATTCTGTCATCAACACTACCACTGTTACTACTTTACTCTCAGCAGTGCAGAGATGATGATTGCTACTGATCCTGATGACACAAGGATTGGTGTCTATGACCGAATTAATTAGTCTGATATGCTGTACCTTATTATAAAAAAATGCTTCTTATTAATAGAATTTTAAAGCTGAGAAACAGTGGCGGATCCAGGAATTTGCAGAAGGGGGTGGTGCGCAGTCTGGTTAGTTGACTACTGGGGTGGAAGCAAGAAAGTGGGACACTTGGTTTGGTGGTTGTGATAAGATCACCTTAAGAAGCTCTGACATCACATCTGGAAAGACATCACTTTACATTCAGTTACACATGATTTTACTGTGGATGTGGTAGCAGAAAAAAGTAATTCCTGCACAGCACATCTATTTTCAATGCATGCCTGGAAAAAAATTGTTGACCATACCAACTCACATTCTCCTTCCATGGCATAGTGGGCATATGGACTGTTATAAACTTGTAAAGAATCCCACTGAAGGGGGAAATAACCACAGTGAAATCTACTTTGTTGTAATGAAACATAAAATATATATACCACAGACACACGTTTGGATAAATTAGTAAAAGCTTCATTTCATTGATGTACCAAATAACAAACTAAACTCATAAAACTTTCCTTAGCTGACCATTATGTTTTTGGATTGTTTACTGTTCTTTCTCTGGGTTTAAGCACAACTAATTTTCTTTAACAGAAGTCCTAGTGTACCTTTTCTCTTCTTTCAACAAATTCTGGAGTGAGTGAAGAAGGGGGAGGCAATGCTGGTCTCCAGGAGTTCAAAAATGCCAATGTTGGTTGTTCTTCTTTCTCAAGTCAAAGTTCAATGAAACTTGAATTGTTTTTAGGTCAATGTTTTCCAAGTTCATGGCCATCTGAATTTGAGTAATGTCGTCTTCCAACTCATGGTCTTTGACAGTGAACTTCTGTCCTGTTGAACTTTCACTGAGCTTGGATTGCAGTCACCACAACTTCAGCACTGGGGAAATAGTTCTAATTTGGAGAATGCAGCACTTTCTACAACTGTGTTTTATAATTGGAATAGTCTGTGTAGCAATTACCATTTTTGGGACTTGAATATAAGCTGACAATTTCCAATACAATTGCTGCTACCTTGTTTTCCAAAGCTGCTGGCAACTTAAATGCAGCAGTGTTACATTATCATTTTGTCAGATTTTAAACAATTCAACTGATGGTTCAGCCTTAAGAAAGCTTTCTGTGTCCATTTAGCTTCACTGTTCAGGAGGTTTGGCTGTAGTTAGAGAACACATCATTGTACATGTTAGTGATGTTGGTGTCCTGGTTAACTTAATATATTGTCTTTGGAGCAACTGAGTACTGCAGTGGCACTACTCTGACTGAATTCTGTGATCTTGTCTCTTCTGTTTGTCAGGTTTACTCCATTTTTCTTCACTCATGTCCATTTCTATCTGGAAGTTTCCCTTAATACAACTCATGTTCCTGAACATCTGTTCACCTTTTGTTGTCTTCCATTTCTTTGCATTGCTCATGTATACATCCCTCCTGAACTTCTCTTGCTATCATCTATCAAACTCTGCATTAAAGTTTTACATAATGTACCCTGCTGTCATTATCTTTAGAGATCCTTCTTTCCTCAGCCACTTCTAAAGCAATCACAGACAGTCATTTTACCTTCTTAATCTTCTTTCTATTTAGAATTAATTTTTGCAACTTCCTGGGTAATATTTCAAACTTCTGTCCATAGTTCATGTACTCTGTCCAGCATGCATAATCCCTGACTACTGTTACTTCTCTTACTTTCTATGCTGCCTGTGGAGTAGAGGACTTATGTGATGGTAATGTTCTGACTGACTACTGGTACTTCTTACTTTCTATGTTGCCTGGGGAGTAGATGACTTCTGTGATGGTAGTACTGACTTCTCTGATCATACTTCTATGAATTTCTATGTTGCCTGTGGAGTGGATGACTTCTATGACGGTAGAGCTCTGACTGACTACTGGTACTTCTTACTTTCTATGTTGCCTGGGGAGTAGATGACTTCTATGATGGTAGTACTGACTTCTCTGATGGTACTTCTATGAATTTCTATGATGGTACAGCTCTGACTACTGGTACTTCTCTTACTTTCTATGCTGCCTGTGGAGTAGATGACTTCTGTGATGGTAGTACTCTGACTTCTCTGATGGTACTTCTGTGAATTGTTATGTTGCCTGTGGAGTGGATGACTTATGATGGTAGAGCTCTGATTGACTATGTTGCCTGTGAAGTAGATT
Organism: Protopterus annectens; assembly: GCF_019279795.1. NCBI lineage: Eukaryota > Metazoa > Chordata > Ceratodontiformes > Protopteridae > Protopterus > Protopterus annectens. The sequence goes on along the minus strand of NC_056751.1, from coordinate 331,239,676 downwards.
ACTGGTATTTATCTTCCTTTCTATGTTGCCTGGGGAGTAGATGACTTCTCTGATGGTAGTACTCTGACTTAATTAGTAGTCTGACTTAGTCAATATGTTATACCACATAAAGATATGTAGAAAACTATACATGACAGGAGAGAAAGTCTAACAATTTTTTTGTGAGTATAACACTAAGCATTTCATGATGGCCTCTATGTTCCCATACCGTACTGTAGTATATAGGTTCATAGGTTCATAGGTTTATACTAGGCTATCTGCCCTAAGGCATTTATAAGCTTATATGAAAAAATACTGTGCCCATTAGTTTGTTGTGCCTCTGTCCAGCAGTGACCCAGAGATGATTCATCTCCCATCCACAGGTCTAGATTTCTCTTGAACAGAGATTTTATTCCACAGCATAGCACATCCTATTTATATCCGTGCTAAGGTTTAAGTCGCTTGCTCTAGTGGTTTTGGTGGATTTGGATTTTTGAGGTGGAGCATGTCAATTGCTGCAGATGTCGGGTGAGATACATCATCATTGGTCTGATAAGTGAAGAGTACAGGGAACAATGACCTCACTAGATCTGGATGTGAATCCCTTCATGATCAGGTGGGCAATGTAGAAGGTCTTTCTAACCACTTTAGCAATGTGAGTGTCAAAGGCCACTGTCAACCTGGGTCCCCAGGTCCCTGATAACCTCTTCTGTGCTTAGTGGATTGCCACCTATATGGTAGCTTGGGGTTACCTTGTTTTTTAACTTCAGGCCATGGCTCTGGCACCAGCTATCTGTTTGAGTCCCTTCTGAAGGATATCAGTGTCAGTTTGCAGTCATCTGCAAACTTTGTCAGCCAAAGTCCTCCCATGTTGGCCTGTACTTCTGAGAAGTAGATGCCAAACAATAGACCCATCTTGTGACATATGGGTTTACATTTTATGATCCTCTCATCCTGTGGTAAGGCTGAGATTAAACAGCTGCCTTATGTGGGTTTAATTCCTCATTTACACCATCCGGTCCCATTGATGCTGTGTTTTTTGAGATGTCCGGGAGGCTACAGCACTGAACCTGTCTGCCAGTATGTTGGCAATGTCTGTGGGTTCAGTGATTTTTGTTAATTCTGAGCATATCTGTGAGTTTCCACCCAGGTTCCTAACATAGCTGAAAAAGGCCTTATGATTGTCCTTTGAATCCATGGCAATTTTTCTCTCAAAATTGGCCTTAGTTGATTTTATGAGTGCTCGTATTTTTTTACTAATAATGATCAGTGACTTCCCTTTTATGGATTTTGTTCTATCATGTAATAGCTTTCTCCTCTTATTGTAAAGTTTGTTAATGGCTGGGGTCCACCAGACGCCCTTTGTGGAAAGAGTCTTGGTTTTATTTGGGATTGCCTGATCCATGCAGTCCTGGAGGTGTTCATAGAAGGCATTGGGTTGTGATTTCCTCTGGCTCAGGGGCCTTGAAGGATACCACACCAGTCTTGAGTAGTGTGAAGTTTGCTTTAGAGAAGTTCTTCACTATGGTCTTTTTGTTTGGGGTGGGGGATGTGGATTTCCAGTGAGATTAGTTTATGATCAGATCTCACCAATGAGGGATATACTTCGTGTGGAGCATTTTGTCCCCATGTTTGTGACAATGAGATCTAGTATAACAGTGACTAGCTGTCCCATGGCATTTGAATTTATGAACTCCAGGAACGAAAGTTAGGGCTTGAGTAATGTTCCCAGTCTATATTGAAGTCACCCAATATGATGGTGTTTGCATTTATACCCTCCAGTGTCTTCAGGAAGGCTGTGTGGGGTTCCTGAGTTTGAGAGGGTGGCCTGTAGCATGCTACAATTTGTAGAGCAGTTTTGCCTATTGTTAGTTGCACCTGGATGTGCTCTCAGGAGCCTTGAACCAGGTTTCAGTTACAGCACAGACATCGATGTTCTCCATACTGAGCATTTTGAGATTTAGACTTCTGGCATTGAGCAGCATTACCCTCAATTTCTTCCCATTTTTGTTTTCTAGGGTGGTAGGTTTAGAATTTGAGCCTTGCCTAAAAAGGCACTATGGGGTGGCATGTCATCCCAGGCAGACAGACACTGGATCCCCTTTGAATGACACCAGACATTAAGCCAATTGTTAAAGCTGATCATATGTCACAAGCTTCGTCATACTACTGTTCAATTCTTAATTAAGTGGATTAATAAGTAGCATTCTTCTCGGATGTCTTTCTGCAAATAAATTGATTACTGAGGAGTAGTCTATCGGGATGTCCCTATGCATGAACAGCAACACTAAACTGTTAAGGCGCTCTTATCCCATGGTACTCCAGAGTTCAAACTTTATCAGTTTTAAGGCTGAATTAGCCCTCTCTACTCCAGCAGTTGTGACTGGAATGAGCAAGAGTGTATTTAATACAAAGGAAATGTTTGGGAACATTTTGACATTTGTTTGTGAATAGGTCTGCTTCAAATCATTTGGCAGTGCAGAATTGTGTGATAAAGCCTCCCATGTCCTTTTCCACAGTCTGAGCTCTTGGTGGAATGTTGTCGGTGAAGACAAGTCAAAAACATTTTTAAGTGAACTCTCTGTATCTAATGTTAAGCTGTTCAAGTTTGATGGAATTAGTGAGTCCTTGAATAGCTGTTGATGCAATTGTAGTGAATCGTCTGGACAGTTCATGAATGAAGTGATCCAGAAAGGGAATATTGCTCTTCGCCAGTACTCTTCTGAAGTCTCTCCAGCAACATTGTTCCTCATAGTCTGTTTGCTACAGACACGTGGAAAGGGTAATTCAGTATTACTGCAGAAGATCTCCATTTCTGACATATCTCTGAAGATATTCCTAAACTCATTCTCAATGTTTGCACGAACAGCCTGCAGCTCATTAAGCACACAGCTGACTTGCTCATATGCATACAGTACGTCTTGTGACGATCCTTGCAGAAGTTTGCTAAGGGGCTTAGTAAAGCCAAACAAGAACCTTGCCAACTGGAAGGAAACAATAAAGCAAGACTTAGTAATTTAACTGTAAAGTCCAGTGGCATCTGTCAAAGTTTTTCCATCCCAATGTGACCCTCTGTTATTCATAATATTGTCTAAACAGTGAATGAGTGCTTCATACATATAATAGAAGTCATCAAAGGCTGTATGTCTCTCCACCCATCTGGTCTCACACAGCAACTTAAGCTTTTGTTTTTCTATAGGTTTTTTGCCACTTGCCTTTTGCTGTAACTTTATGTACTGCACTGATTCCTCTAGACATCTTTGCCTTTTTGGGGAGTATTTGAAAAACAAACCAACTTCCTTCACTATATTTAACAGTATTCGTACTTCTGGAACTTGGCAAGCCTTTGAAAGTACAAGATTCAACTGATGGCTAGCACAATGGAAAAAAATAGCATGTGGTACTTTTTCTTGAAACAAAGCTGCACAGCCTTTCTGTGCTCCAGCTATGTTTCCAACACCATCGTGCCATTGAGCTTTGCAGTGCTCAAGATTCAACGTTAACTTTGTTAGGCATGTGACCAACTTATTGCAGATCTCCTCTCCAGTCACAGATTCACAGGCAATAAACTCCATGAATCTCTCCCCAGGATGGCCATTCTTCACATATCGTAGTACTACTCCAAGTTGTTCTCATTTGCTTATATCTGCAATTTCATCTGCTTGGATGTAATAAAAGGGTCCAAGAGGCTGTTGTTTAATATCCTTTATTATCTGCTGTTGAATGTATTCTTTAATAAGGTCTAGCAATTCAATCTGTACTGTTTTTGAAATATATGTTGCATTCTTTTGGCATGTCTGCAAGTGGGCTTCTAACTCTCTGTCACCAGCATCAATTCGGAAATCGACTAGAGATCTGAAGTTTCCTTTGTTGGTTGTACAGTCATCTCTATGTCCACAAAGTGCTATCCCTTGCCTCCACAGTACTCCAGACACTTTATAATAGAGGTTAGTAGAGCTCTGTTTTTGGCCACCTGCAGCTGTGAAGCATTTGAAATTGCAAAGTCCACTCTCTGACTTGGATTATCACTTGTGATTCGGAAAGCATGTAATTTTGCTTCAGATTTCTTGTGGTAATCTAATTCTGAATGTCGCTGAATATCAGCTTTGGCATGCTTCCAATTAGAGTATGGCTGCTCAATGAATAACTTTGCACGTTGTGTCTGTGCTGGTGTTGGAAATAACACACAGGCTAAACAATACAGCCCATCTTGTTTCACTGAATATGCCAGAAAATTAAACTGGTCTAGCCATGACAGCTGACATTGGCGAAGGGAGCTTCCTGATTTTCTTCTTTTGTCTGTGAAGGCTTTGAGTGGGAAACGAAAACCGTCATGTGGTTTGCGATGATTTATGACAATGCCTTTCTCCTTATCTGCAGCATTAGTACATGTGATGTACTCACTAATATCTGTCAGTGAACACTTTGTGGCACTGACTTCATCCGAATGCTTCTTACTGACTTCACTAACAGTACTTCTCTCACTCTCTATGTTATCTGTTAAGCTGCTGACTTCTGTGACTACTATTTTCACTGACTTCTCTGATGGTACTACATTCATTTACCATATCTTCTGTGTCAAACACACATGACTCTCTGACTGTTGGTTACAAAAACAAATATCAAAGAGGAAGATAACTTCTTTAACAGTACAACAAATACAACTACATTTGCCTCCATTGAATAGCGTACTGTTACACACAAAAGAAAAAAAGTTTCACTAACTAAAAATAAAGTAGGGAAAGACTCTATACACTGGATGCCTGCAAACCCACAAAAGAAATGCAAAGCATACAACATGGATTATTAAGATGTTCTGTCTCACCGATGAGCTCCTGCCTTCATATATAACTTTTAGAGTACAGTACCTTTCAGTTCATTTTCCATTACAGATCTGACTTTCCTTTCAAGACTAAAATCAGTAAAACTTATGAATACCCTCATTCATAAAATCCTAGACAAATACTTTAGCACAGGAAATAGTGTCACACACATCTGAACTATCTAACAATCATCCTGAGAGTAGGACATAATTCTGTACTTTGGCACTACTCTCACCCACAAATGACTTACCCTCAGAGACTGAACCTTCTCCGTGTTTTATGACCTTTCTGAAAAATTTGAAGAGAGACTGTTGATGTAGTTCTCACTTGGCTCCTGAAGACATAGCAGCACTTTCTCCTGACATACTGCAGCTCATTTCAATACACAAAATAACTGCTTCGGTTATCCAATGTACAAACTAAAACAGTGTCAAGTACTAATGACTTAGCTAATGGCCACAATAACGTGTTCATTATGCTGAAGAAAGAACGCGTATAAAACGCTTCACAAATGAATGCACAGTCTGTTCTTTGCTTTGGCATATTGCAATTGCTTTACAAAACTGTCTCTGTCTGTGGGTTCTATACTTCTATCAGCCTTCACACATCCTGGCATTACACAGTATTTTCTGGACAAATAAAGGGCATAGGTCAAAACTATAAGCATTTTGTAAGCAATGAAAAATATCACAATGTTCAAATAGCAATGCTAAGACTGGGAAGTATTCTTTACTGTGATAATTCCACATTCACAGTCTTTTTATAAATGTTACTTTCACAAATTGCATATCTTGAGACTGTATATCCCAGAAATATATTGTTCAGTTTTGTTAATCTGACATAAGCTGCATCATGACAGCAAGAAATTCCTCTGAGCACATGAGCCCCCAAGCCTTTCTTTGTTGGAGGGAAGCATTTTAGCTTATCAGTGGGAGTGGTAAGCACTAGGTAGTCTATCTACCACAAGATCTAGGTACAGATTCTTAGTTTTAGCACTTGAATTTGTTTATTCATGCTCAGCACTTGTTTAGAACTTGTTGTTAGCACTAAATAAGCTACAAATTACTACAGCACTCAACCTTCCTCTTCACCTAGAGGAAAACAGTTTTTGTACTTACTTTCCTCACTTGCTTAGAGAAAAACAGCTCTTATACCCACTTTCCTCACTTGCCTGGATAAAAACTGCTTTCCTCTAGACATGTCCAAGGGTCAGCTCCCAGTGTTCTCTCCTGTCTATCTGATGAATCTGGGCATCTTGAGGCAATGTAGTAATTGCCTCATGTACACAGACAACCCTCTCCTCCTGCCACCCAACACCACAACCTGTGAGAGATGCACTTATTTAACCAAACTGGAGGTAAAGCTCTCTCCAACCAAGACTGCACTTGGCAGTCAACAGGACAAGATAAACACTTGCACCACACCACACTCATCAGTGCAGTTACTGAGACATGGTTTAAACCCGTGAAGAGTATCCCAGCAGTTCCACACATTTAGACCATCTCTTGCACAGGAAGGAACAAAAAGTGAAGGAGTCTCAATTTATATCAAACATGAACATAGTTAAACAGTATGGCACACTTAAGCCTATCTATGTCTAACTTGCAGTAAGCAAAGTTCCATAACATATCTTGGCAAGTGATAGATCTCCTCTCTGTGACCCATGAAGCCCATACCACATACATAAACATACTGGAGACTTTCTTCCTTCAGTCCAATACCATATTCATGGTTGTGTTTAACTACCCCAAAATAAACTGGGAATCATACATGACCTCAAGCTTGCGAGGCCAGAGATTTCTGGAATTTATCAACACAAGCATCCTGGACCAGATGGTCTGTATGCCATTGGGGGTGCTAATGTCCTTCACCTGATCCTCACAAATATGCGGTAATTTTACCCCCTCCCAGTGTAATTTCTTCACTAGTCAGGTCAGACCATAAAGCTAAAATAAAAACCCCAGCTAATTATGGAACTTCTAAGAATTATTCTAAGACTAACTTCCTACTATTAAGCAACACCCTAACAAAATTCCAAGTCCCCAAACCCTGAGAACAGTGCTTCCTAATCAGAACAGTTCATAGAAACCCTGTACAATCATGTAAATAGATGCATAGAGGCAGCTTAACTTCCCCAAAATAAGCATAGGTAACCTCACAAAGTAAGCCACCATGGTTGAATCCCAACATCAGTAGGTTGTATAACAAAGTAGAAAAACATGGTCAAAAGCAGGAAGGGCTATACTCAACAAGGTAATAGTTCTCCCTTCAATCCAAACAAGTGAATCAAAGTTCTAATCATGTCTACCAAAGCCAAATTTGAGATAAAAATAACCTCCCAGGTAAAGGATAACCACAAGGCTTTCTTTACCTATGTCCACAACCTCAAGGCAACACACAGCAATGTGCGATTTAACTGTGAACAGATCCAACTATACATAGCCAGAGGACATAGGGAATGTACTGGCTGACAATTTTAGCTTCAATTTTACTCCTTCTTCAGATCCAGTCACCCTTCTGAAAACACCATCAACCATAACTCCCTTAGCTATCACTAGGGAGCAGGTCCTCAATGGAGTCTCTAAAGCCAGGAGCTTTGCACCGATGAACCCTGATAATATCCCAGGATGCCTCCTAAATAGCATGAAACATGTCCAATTAGGCCCAACAGAATGCTAACCATTTTTTTGTAGGGGTGTGTCCTGCAGAAAATACCGCTGAACATTTCAGCTCAAGAGTCACTGATGTAGACAGAGTTTCCAGGATTTTCACAAACATGCATTTTCTGAATGATAAGAAGTCAGGAATCCTAATGATTAAAATTACTCAGTTACTGTAATCTTCAGTACTTTGCCAGAATATCACAAATTAGAGGAAAAATCTGAGGCAAAAATCCATAATATGTTCTTCTAAATCAAGGACAGTTGAGAGCTATGTGTAACGCTCCTAAACATTTTAATTACGACTGCTCTGTTAAATGAAAGAAATATTAACTATACAGTTTACAAATAATTTCCAACTGGTTTAATTCAGCAAGTCAAACTTTACTTTAAATAACATACCAGGCCATGCAAATAAATAATCCAAGTCAGAATTACTTTCTAGTTTTAGTTTTCCTTATGCAGAAGTATAGACCGAGTCAATGATAGACTCCAAATAACTGCTGAAGTCATTCTGCTGTCTAATGTGCAATCAGCACAGTCACAGAAAAAGAAATAAGAAAAGAAAATATATGGCCAGAAGTATAAAATAAAAACTCCCCACAGTCAGTTATTAATTGCAGTAGTTCTGAGACAAAACAAACTGGCTAACACACAAATGTGTCAGTGAAGTGATGAAATAGACAGAAATGACACATCAGCATGTCTGCTAATATAGGGCATGTCAAGTGATGACCTGAGCCAATCCACCACGAACATGGTAAAGTGATGAAAGAGAAATAAGGTGCAGCCTGCCAAGCCCTTCCGTGACATGCCAGTGAGAGCATAGTTAGAGTCAGTCGGATTTATCAGCTGCGGTGGCACATATATCATTGTTTAATCCACAGTGTCATCGTATTCCTGGAAAATGTCTACTCTCATTTTAAGCTTCTGAGTGCAGAATCTCTAGACCTGAGCCGGGAGCTAGTCAGAGAATGGACTGGCTAGATAACGGTCAAAGCTACATGCATACTTTCTTGCCGCACACTTTGAAGTTCCTATCTAGAGTATAAATGCCTGACCTAAGCTAAACTGTATGTGTGTATGCGTTTTATATATGTGAATGCATTGTTCTATTTCTTAACAAGACCCTATCCAGAAGTCATTTTATATGTTTATTTATACTTCTTAGTTGTAAATGTATAAAAATATGAGTGCTCTTGTTCTTCAGTCATATTATCTTTTTTTATGGTATTTTAAAGAGAATTTCTAAATGAGATTGTTAAAGTACCTCAGTGCATGAACATTTCACCATGAAGCTGAGGGAATTAATTGCTGAATACAAACTCATATGTTTTACAAACTGTCTACTAAACTGCTGCTAACATAGGGGTGACAGTGAGACAGTTACTGGGGACTGATAGCTGCGTCGGAACAGTTTAATTGACGTCCTCTGCAGGTTGGAGGTTAGAATATTTAGGGTTTAAATCTTACAGGTCCCTTGTTCTGTGACCCAGAGGAAAGCATTGCTAACCTCATACCTCCCAAATGTTTCAGATTTTCAGGGCAGTCTTTGATTTTGACCCAAATTTTAGTTCTCTCCCTTCATAATCACTCCTAAATCTGGTGACTTTTGCAAGCATGATGGCGAGTTACACATAATAAATAATGCTAAGAATTGGAGTTATATATTTCTTTTACTTCAGAAAATGTGTATTAATTCACATTATCGTATTATGTTAACATCTAAAGTTAACAACACTTATATTTTAAAAAGTGTTCCTGATTATTTCTGGATTTGTACCTGCTTCTGTTGATATTTGTTCCTATTTAGTTGAGAGCTATACTCTCAAATGTCTGGATCTTTGCCTCATATTTTGGATCTGCTACTCATAAAATCTGCAGTTTGTGGCAAAACAATGCGGAATGAAGTCAGTAAATGAATGACATTTGAGTTTCAAACTTCATATCTTTCAGAAAATGCATACTAACACAAATCCTGTTATTCTAACAACTGCCTAATTTTACAAGAGCAATATTTAAAACCTGTCCCTGATTTTGGGCCTTTGTCCCCCTATTACCTTTGGTTTCTTATACTTACAGGTTGACAGATATGACCAAGCCCTATGGTTTTATTCCATATTGAACAAAACTGGCCAAACTTCTCAAATACACATATATGTCGGGAAGGGACTGGATTAGTTGCTAGCCTTGATGGGATGTAGGACTGAGTTTGCATGATACTGGGATTCATTCATACACAGGATTATGACAATATTAACAGGACAATGGTGCCTTGTCTAGGTGCAGAGGATAAGACATGCAATAATTGCTCCCAAACCCTGACTTTGTGTAAGCTGGTGGTGTAGTTGCTTTTTATTTGTCACTGCTATTTCTGTTTGGCTGAGGGTCAGCTTTTTATCAAGACACAGAGTGCAGACCATTAGAAGGTTTTATAACTGTGGTGAACTAAAAAGGATGTGCAAAGGAAAATGTGACAGCATGAACTAATGCGTCACAAACCCATAGCTGCCAGGAGCTTTGCAGCAGGCAGCATGTAGTGGACATGGCCATAGTTACTTCACATATGACTTTTTGATGATGTTTCGTACTTGCTTTTAACTGTCCCATTGCTTATCACAAGTGTGCTTGCTTACACATTTTGTTATGTTTATTTGTTCTGTCATTTCTGTCAGTCTGTGTTGTTTGAATTTAGTATTAGCTCGGCATAAAAAAGTCTTTCTTGAGTATTAACGGTTGTATGGTTTATCATTTCCTGTGGGAAAAAAGAACACATACTATATAGCCTGTTAATATATATATATATATATATATATATATATATATATATATATATATATATATATATGTGTGTGTGTGTGTGTGTGTGTGTGTGTGTGTGTGTGTGTGTGTGTGTGTGTGTCATCTGGAACAAATAAAAAAAAACATTTTGTCATGCTTTGCCTTTTCTGATATCCTTAAGAGAGTAACAAGACACACCTACGGCAGCTACATTAAAAGCAGTAAATTGTAAGGGAATCACTATTACATCACACTCACTATTCAGTTAAACATAGGAACAGCAAGTGACAGTAGTTCTACAGAAAGGAATTGTTGTTAATATTGATTGCTTGAAATTGCATATTATAAGGGCATAGAGTCGTGATTGCACTTTAAGGGCAAAGTGTGTGTGTGTGTGTGTGTGTGTGTGTGTGTGTGTGTGTGTGTGTGTGCGCGTGTGCGCGCTTGTCTGCGTATGTCCATATTTATGCGGTCTTTCATTATCCTACTGTTATGGTGCTTTTCACTTGTCACTATGAAGTTTGGTTCCTTACCGCCACCCCTGTCATGGCCAAAGCGGAACATTTCATAATGCAGCCCAAGTTTTTGCTGAACAATGCCTTTCCTCATTACTGTCATAGGACCTGACCTGCTTTAATTTTATTGCCAAAGTAACAGTAATATTGCTGAGGCCTGAATGTTAAGTTGTTGTCATTAGTTTCACATTACATTAAGGCATTTCTGAAATTCAGATACAGTATGTTAAAATTCTGCAATACTTAGAGGAAAGTTAGAAAATTATTTATTTCCTCTAAAATATTTGGACATTTGCAGAATTTTGTTTCATTTCCCTTTTATTGTGATACTTTTTATACTTTATATACACATAAATTTAGTGTAATATACACTTTGATGTATTCGTTTTTTTAAAGTATTTTATTGTTGGGGCTTAAATGTATTAGTATTTACTATGTAAATGTTTTGCATGGTCTGTTTTCTTAAAGGCTACATCAGACATTTGTTTCTTTAATGGACGGTAGTAGAAAATGTTGATTTACAATGAGGTTAACAGGTTCATTAAATGTCTTAATTAGTTCTAATTGATGGGTGTTTAAAGGTAAGCCCATTTGAAAGTTTCACTGTTTTGGCTTCTGAAGAAGTATAGTATTTTCTTGTCGAAAAGTGTATGTTACTGAACGCACTTCAAGTTCATTAGTTATTAAACGAAAGCTAATTTCAGCTATCTTGCGAGAGCGTCTTGCTTCCTTCAGTTTTGTTTTTGGTTTCTTTTCCCTAGAGACAACCGCCAAAAATAAATCTGCAAAATAAGTCAGTAACCCTGTATGATGTACATTCATTGTACATAACTCCATTCATTAGATTACAGTACTCCTTAAACTGAGTTTGTCAAGGACGTTTATGTTGATGTCATATTTTTCTTTTCAGAAAACAGTAGGGACACTCTGTCCTTAAAATCCAGTTGTGTGTTTTGTTTGTGGTAGGTTATCATATCTTTAAAGCTACAGCTTAGTTATTAGTCAGAAACAGGGCTGAAATGAGTTTGAAAAAAAAAAAAACTCCGTCAGTAACCCTTATCATCCCATACCTTTAGTTCCCTCCTCACTTGGGTTTGTGCCAGCCATGCGCATGACCATTGTTTGCATCCTTTCACAAACCTAAACGTTATCAGCACTGAAGACCCCACGATCCAAAAATCAAAGTCGAAAGCAACAGGTGCTTTGGAGTATTTCAGATGATATTGCTTTTGTTGACACTAAACATCTGTATAAACTATTATAAAATTTAAACTGGTTCAGTTATTCAGAATAAAAAGTTTCAGAATTCTGTACTGTTGCACAACACTGAGCTATTAACTGCTGCACAGAGCAACTTAGGATGTGGCATTCAGGAGTGCAGTTTTACTGTTTGAGACAGATGATAATATGTAAGATCTGGCAGGCTTTGCATCACATCAGGATTTGCACACACACACACACACACACACACACACACACACACACACACACACACACACACACACACACACACACACACACACACACACACTGCATCCCATGCAGATTAAATAGCACTTTTACATCATGTGTCTGTGAAGTCTGTAATCCCATTCACGTCTTGAAGCATGAGCTATGTGGGTGAATACATTGAGTTTGTCTGTTGCAGATAAGCTTTTCTTAGTTTAGTTAGTTACTGGTGATTTTTTTCAGGCAGTCCTCATGAAAGTACATGTATCTTTATTTAACCCACCCAGTAAAAGCATTGACTAAACAAGTTAAATATACTTTAGGGGGTTGTGCATCTATTTTAATTGAGCAGCTATTTAATTGCATTGATTGTTACCTACGTAATATATATGATTTCTCCTCTTAGTATTTATTATGGATATACCCAAGAGTTTTAGAAGTCAGCATTAGCTTCTGGACTGTTTGTTCACCAGGAAATAGATATCACTTTCTGATTTTTACAGAAACTTCTGGTGTGGTTACTTCTTCTCTGCAAATCTGCCTCCTTTACTTTCAGTTATTGACCTATTATATATAGAGAGATAGATACATAATTAGATAGACAGATAGAAAAAGAAGCAGATTTGTTGAGGGGAAGTAACTACACAAGAAATTATATCTATACTATAAATGTATATACACTTGTAAGCCTATTTTAGAAATAAATTGACGGAGTCCTATTGAGTCAGATCTCCATGAGTTGATCTAAGAAAGACTCCAAAAGGCAACACACAAGAGCACGTGAGGAAAAACTAGTGCATATCATACATGGCGCCATTTTTTAACTACAATCTGCCAAGGCATCTTGAGGGATTTTAAAACCATTTCGGGGAACTTAATTATTAATAATTATTATTTGAAAGAGCACACACGCTAAGGAAAATCATATGAAATATTACTTCATATTCCATCTCCGTCTTCATGCCACACATTACATCATCAGTGCCTTGCATATATTGACAGTAAATTATTATGCATTATGAACTATAGGTATATTATTATAAAACTTTATTATAAAGTTTAAAACTGACAGCCTCTTACATCTAAGCCTAGTTTTAATTGTAGACTGGAATGTCAAAGCCCTCTCTGAGCTTTATAAGTTTTAATTATTTTTGCATCATACATGTTTGTCTGTGTGTTACAGTATTTTGTCCTCTTACAGTCAGTGACTCACAGTGAAAAATATTCAACTTTTTAAATATTGAGTAATCAAACAATTGTCTCTTTGGAACAAAAATTAAAAAAAAAAAAACTCTCACAGACTTGTGGAATGGAGTTTGTTGCTGGAGTTCGGAACTCTGCACAGTCACTGCTGACTCACTTTGAATATTATTTCCGCAAGTTTCTTTCACGATTCTCTGAAGTTTTTACCAAAACGCGCCTAACTCAACTACAGTAGGGACTTATTTGGAGGAGCAATTGAGGAGATTATAAAATCACCTGACTCTGCAACCTCCAATCGCTTCTCCAATATATGTGAGTTAGGTGCGATTTTTTACAGCATTGATTGGTTGAAAGGAACCCAAACTGAAAAAAATGTACGGTACTGTCCACGTTTTTTTTTTTTTTTTTAACTGTCATGGAGACATTGATCATAATGGACTCCATATATGATTTTGTCTCCATGACAGTTCAAAAAAAAAACAAAAAAACGTAACTTGAAAACGGACAACATAAAGGGTACAAAAAAATGAAGAACAAAAGTTCTAATGGACAAAAGAAGGCTGCGTGCGCCCCTGCACCCATGCCTAAATCCACCCCTGAGAAACATATATCATAAAACAAATGTCATACATTTTCCTTTTCTTTCCCTGGTATCAGGTCATGAAAAATGCAAGTTGGAACAGAGTAGCAGTACATACAATTCCTTTTACCATTTCAGTCATATACTGCAATACTAATGCCAATTTTTACATTACTGAACTTTACAACAGAAGCAGAATGTGCAATACAATCCCTAAACAAAGCTCATTCAACAAAACAGTGCAACATGTGCTTATTCCTTATATGATGCCAGTTCTATTCCCCACACATATCTCAGTGATTAGTCAGGATAAATATTATAAACAATATATATATATATATATATATATATATATATATATATATATATATATATATATATATATATATATATATATATATATATATATATATATATATATATATACACTGTAGAAAATTAAAAAATATATTTAAAAATAAGAGGGACTGTCTGATGAACAGAGTGACAGTAGGCCATGCACTACACAGCACAGTCCACATAAAGCACTGCATGGAACAGTAATTCTCTGTGTTTTCATAATGTGGAAACGCTAACCGGAAAAGTCATGGTCCGTAGTTGTGGACTAGACACTGCCTCCTTCCCTCTGCAGAGATATATTGTGCATCAACCTGATGCATAAAGTCCTTTGCTACTGATATTGACTCTCACCCAGCAGTGTCATAAATCATGGTAGGACCTGTACTGGGGAGTGCAGTGACATCATGTGTCATTTCACCACTAGACTACAGCATGATCATAGTATGCAGAATGAAACACACAGTAAATATTGTGTATGCAGTAGCAGGACATACTGAAGTGCACCCCCAGACTCATCCAAGCAATAGAAATGGGCTTTAAGCAGACCAAAGACTCTTGATCACATCTGTGACAGAGAGGTGTTGTAACTTTCCTCTGCAGCTCCCAGAAGGGGACATTACATTGTACTTTGCACAGGGAGGGAACTCATACCACGCAAGCAAAGAAGAGAAAAGGGGGTGGCATCAAAAAGAAAGGGTGGTTTAGTAATAAGCAATACATTTTAATAAGAATAACTAATTAGGTAACTAAAGCTAAAATGTCCATTTACTAACAAGTTGACCATGGGGCATACTACCATGAAGGAACAGGTAATAAAGTGGGCTTGCATGCCTGATATGGGAATTATGGACACTGCCAGGATGCCAGGCCAAAATATTGTTGCTGTACCCCCTTGCATCACAAACTACCTGGCAGCTGATGGAATAATAGCACTTCCTATTGCTGATACTGCTCCCATGTTTAACTGATGGGGCCCTAATGGTAACATGGGTGCAATCTATCACAGCACACACCTCAGGGAAATGTGCCATCCCATAAAAGGCATGCTACATTACCTCTTAACTGTACAGATTTTTGCCTCATATTTTTGGCCCATTTTTCATAAAATTGTGGTGCTCTGGCAAATTAGTGGCAAATCATTAAAGATTGAAGTTAGAAAATAATGAGTCATTTGAGTTTCAGACTTCAAACTCTTTAGATAATTCATGCTAATGCAGAACCTGTTATTATGTCAACTTTCTAAGTTTGTAAAATAATATTTGAAAATTATCCCTATTATTGGCCCTTTGTCCCACTTCTTTTATTTATGCCTTTGTCCAGATTTCTTGATCTAAGAGGTTGAGAGGTTTGGGCATACATGGTTTGAGTTCACTCCTGAGGTAACACTAGGAAACAGATGTACTGATCCACACATACCAAGATTATATAGAGGAACTCCTGAATTATCCTCAAGGCAAAAGCCTGAAAAATACCCAGCATGTTTTCAGTCTGTCTCTGGAAGATCCCCGTGGCAAGTATTGTGAGGGCTATGCATGTGTTAGTATCCAAGGGGTAGGGAGTCCATACACCCCCCTAGTTCTCCTCTGTGGGACACACATACTCACTAACACAACTAAAATGTTCTTATCAACTCAAAACTACTAGGAATTTCCCGATGATCAAAACTGTAATGCGTTATTATTTGTATGTGTCGCTGCCTTTTCAGCTGGCAAGAGATGCTGAGTGCCTGTAGTTCTGGCTTGGCTAAGACAAACACCTCAGACCAGGACATAAACATGCTAGCAGCATTTTTGCCAAATGCAGAATAGACATTTGCAGACAAGGGGGAAAAGCTTCAAAATGACTTTGAATAGCAAACAGAAAGGGGGCATATTAGCAAATAGGTTCTACAGGGGTGGGAGGATGGCATAATGGTTAAGGTGTTTACCTGACAGGCACAAGGTGCAGGGTTTGATTCTCACATGGGGTAATTGGCTAGGCTTGAAATGACCCACAAAGCTAGTTAGCCTAGTACTAATCTATGAACCTGTCTATGAACATCATGCCTCTTTTATCCTTCATTACATAAGATTGTTTGAGGCTATTGTGGATGCAAATAGTCTCAATGAATTGTGCCTTGGCTGCGTTAATGCATGGAAAAGCACAGGTAGCCATTACATGTACTTGTAATGACTATGACATTGACTCTTTGAGTACAACTTGTCAATTAATATGCTGTGACATACTGTTCTCTTTTATTGCACATGTTTTTTCATATTCAGTACATGTATTATCAGGCTTAATTAGTACTCTTCTACCTCAGCAAAGACACAGATGGAGAGGTGTATACTGATATGGTATTTGTTGACCTACCAATAACAAAAAAGCATCTGAGATTATAACTTCTTCTTCTTTTGATTGTTCCCACTAGGGGTCACCACAGCTGATCATCTGTTTCCATTTCCTCCTGTCCTCTGCGTCTTGCTTTGTCACATCAATTACCTGCATGTCCTCTCTCTCTGCATCCATACACCTTATCTTGGGCCTTCCTCTTTTCCTGTTACCTGGCAGCTCCATCCTTACCATGTATTTCCCAATATACCCAGCATCTCTCCTCAGCACATGTCCAAACTAATGAAATCTCGCCTCTCTGGCTTTGTCTCCAAACCGTCCAACCTGAGCTGACCCTCTAATATACTGATTCCTAATCCTGTCCATCCTCATCATACCCAATGAAAATCTTAACATATTTAACTCTGCCACCTCCAGCTTTGACTCCTGTCTTTTTGTCAATGCCACCATCTCTAACCTATATAATATAGCTGGTCATTACCCTCTTGTAGACTTTCCCTTTCAATCTTAATGATACCTGTCTATCACAAATCATTCCTGACACTCTTCTCCACCCACTCCACCCCGGCTGTACTTTCTTCTTCACCTCTCTTCCACACTCACCATTACTCTGAACTATTGATCCCAAGTATTTAAACTCATCCATCTTCGCCAACTCTACTCCCTGCATCTTCACCATTCTTCTATTCTCCCTCTCATTCACACACATATATTCTGCTGACCTTCATTCCTCTCCTCTCTAGAACATATCTGCACCTCTCCAGGGTCTCCTCAACCTGTTCCCTACTCTCACTACAGATCACAATGTCATCTGCAAACATCATAGTCCATGGGGACTCCTGTCTGATCTCGTCTGTCAACCTGTCCATCAACATTGCAAATAAGAAAGGGTTCAGAGCTGATCCTTTATGTAATCCCACCTCCACCTTAAACACATCCATCACTCCTACCACAGACCTCACCGCTGTCACACTACACTCGTACATATCCTGTACCACTCTTACATACTTCTCTGCCACTCCCAACTTCCTCATACAATACCACAACTCCTCTCTAGGCACCCTGTCATATGCTTTCTCTAAGTCCACAAAAGATGCAGTGGAACTCCTTCTGACCTTCTCTATACTTCTCCATCAACACTCTCAGAGCAAACATTGCAGCTGTAGTTCTCTTTCCTGGCATGAAACCGTACTGCTGCCCACTAATCATCACCTCCCTTCTTAACCTAGCTTCCACTACTGTTTCCCATAACATCATGCTGTGACTGATCAGTTTTATCCTTCTGTAGTTACTACAGCTCTGCACATCACACTTATTCTTAAAATTTGGTACCAAAACACTTCTCCACTCCTCAGGCATCCTCTCACTTTCCAAGATTTCATTAAATAATCTGGTAAAAACTCCACTGCCATCTCTGCTAAACACTCCCATGCTTCCACAGGTATGTCATCAGGACCAACAGCCTTCCAGAACTAAATCTGGATAGATTACAACAAAATATCACTAAACTTATTCTCTAAATAATTGAGCTACTAAATGTTTGCAATGAAAATAGACCAGACTGAGTTGTGCCACTCACCATTTAGAATTGCAGCACTACATGGGTTAGTGTTACATTTCCTGTGCAGATTATCTTGCTTGGTACTCAAACCATTCCCATATTAATCAGAATATGTTCACTGGCCTAACAAGCATCAAATGTTTGGGTAACAAAATGGGCATAATTGTCATTTACAACAAAGTGAAGGACACCTGTTTTGATACACACAAAAGATTTAGCACAGTCCCAAACAGCTGGAGCATAAGATCAACAAACAGAATGACCATAATAGTGAAATAGTAATCCCTTAGTGTCTGACTAGATGCACACCTGATCTTTGCTGGTTATATCCACACTGTCTTTATACCATGACCCCCCCATTAATATTCCAAAACGTGCATGCTGATTGGCCAGCGTGCACGTTGTAAATCGACTTATACTAATGGAAAAAGGTCCGGTCGCCCGGACTTTTTCCATTAGTATAAGTCTTTTTTAAAACACTGTCTCGCTATGTTAAAGGAGTTTAACATAGCGACACAGGTTTAAAAAAGCAACGGAGATCTCCATTGCTTTTTTTAAAGCTGTCTCACTATGTTAAACTCCTTTAACATAATGACACAGTGTGTAAAAAGTAACGGAGATCTTGTTTTCTCCGTTGCTTTTTTTTTAAACCTGTCTCACTATGTTTAATGGGTTTAACATAGCGAGACAGCTTTAAAATAAGCAACGGAGATCTCCGTTGCTTATTTTAAAGCTGTCTCGGTATGTTAAACCCATTTAACATAGCAAAACAATTTGTAAAAAGCAACGGAGATCTTGCTTTCTCCATTGCTTTTTTCAAAACTGTCTCGCTATGTTAAATGGGTTTAACATAGCGAGACAGCTTTAAAATAAGCAACGGAGATTCTCTGTTGCTTTTTTAAAGCTGTCTCGCTATGTTAAACCCATTTAACATAGCGAAACAGTAAAAAGCAATGGAGATCTTGCTTTCTCCATTGCTTTTGCCCACAGCTCTGATGTACTGCGTAGGCATGTGCAGTACATCAGAACTTCCGCGGAATACCAGACAGCTGCGGAAGGGCAGCAAGGAGGCATTATACAATGCCATTATTTAAGAAAAGTAATTATTTTTTTTCTTAAATAATGTCATTGTATAATAATAACCACTTCTGGGTGTGGGTAATGCTGGATTTACCCACGGTTGGCTTTGTTTGGTCCCTCGGGCTTCGCCCTCGGGATCAAACCACGCCAACTGTGGGTAAATCCAGCATTACCCACACCCAGGCGTGGGTTATTGCTATATTAATAAGGTTTAAACACTGTTATGTATAAATTACAAAACAAACATTATATTGTTTAATGAAGAGGAGCTAGCAATGAGTAAAGCTGTACTTAGTCTGGCCGTTACCAGCTGACCTTCAGTTTATTATAAACTGTATGCTTCACTCAGTAAGATCGGTACCTTTATCACAGTTTCATGTAGCTGAGAACACCATTGTCTAATCCTTGCTAAGGTAGGCTGCCCATCATCCTGGGTGCAGTCCTCACATTTGTATATAAACTCTTGACTTGTAATAATTTTCTTCTGTAGTCAGAACCCTTCAGCTAAAAATAATTCACAAGAATGATTAATTTCTCTTCTTTATTTGCATTCATTCTTATTTCAGTTATTTTTTTTTTTTTTTTTGGGAGGGGGATTGCCATTATCAGTTTACTTCCTTACCCTTTGGATTACTTCATCAAGGGTTTTTACAAAATTCCTTGCTCTGTAATTGCATATTGCAAAACCAAGGCCTTCCACATTCATCTATACTTGCACAACTGCCTCATTTAGACTATTCCATGAACAGGCATAAAGGGCTATGCATTTAATCATGAACTGCTTTTAAAGCCTAGGATTTTCCATTTACATCCCCAAGTTAAATTTCATTTCCAAGAAAGTGGCTGTCCTTGTATCTTTACTGGATTTCAGCAACCAGAGGGTCTACTTCTCCAAGGACAAGGTGGCAGCTGTGGCTCAATACTGCCAGCAGATGGTGGTGCATACAGTGGTTACATCTGAATGAAACAGAGCTCAGGACCTTCTGTTCTGGAGGACCAAACAAAGAAGCTTGAATGGTGGAAGCCTTTACCCTCATATTGGCAAGCCTCTTTCTGACTGAATTCCTACCAGTCTTCCTTCTCCCAGGATGATCCAGAATGCAAGAGAGGACAGATCAGGGATGTTCTTAATAGTACCCTTTTAACTCAGTCAGCTTTGGTGTTCTCCCTCCTTATTCAGATATCTAGGCTAAAGCATCAGATGCTACCTCTGCAAATGGACCTTCAACTCAGAACAAGGGGCCCTTATTGACCTCAACCTAAAGACACTGCAGTTTAATGACTGAATTCTCTTTTTCTCTCTCTTGACTTTTAGGCACCAGTTCATTGAGGACATGCCAACTATGTTAGGGAGGCTAGGAAACCTGTCACAAGGAAATCCTACATATCCAAGTAGAAGAGGTTTTTCTTTACATGCTATAGGAAAGATCAGGACCATTGTAGAGCACAAGTGCTCATGATTTTGCAATACTTACCTCATTCAGTCCTGAATAGCAGGAGGCTAAAATATTTTTAATTCAGGAAATAACTTACTTTCTGTGACTTTATTTCCCCCCAAATCCTCTGTTAAATACACACCTGTTATGATTTGCTATATCTCATAAACTTAAAAAAAACTAAAACAAAGAGTAAAAATGTAACACAGCTAACTAACTGGTTAAAAACACAAAAAGAAAAATCTAGTAAAGCTAGATTTCTAACTGTGTAATACCTTAAACCTCTTGCATCAGAGGCCTCATGGGATATATGCAAATCACCCTTTAAGGATATCAGGTGTTTCAGCTAAATGGTAATGCTGAATGTCCATGACTTTTTCTTTTACTTTCATTTTTAAGCCTATTTGTGGACAATTGCAGGCGCTTAAAGCCAAATCTCTCTAGCTGTGGACATGGATGTTTCTGCCTTCTTATGACATCATCAGCACAACATAAGAGGAATGTTTGACCTTTGGAAGCACAGGGTTGTCATACCCAGCTGATATCCATAAATATTAGGGTGTCTACAAAGTATCCCAACTATCAAACTAAAACAAAGAGTAAAAAGGTCACACAGATAACCAACTGGTTAAAACACAAAAAGAAAAATCTAGCAAAGCTAGACTTCTAACTGTGTGATACCTTAAACCTATTGTATCAGAGGCCCTCATGGGATATATGCAAATCACCCTTTAAGGATATTAGGTGTTTCAGCTAAATGGCAATTCTGAATGTCCATGACTTTTTCTTTTACTTTCATTTGTAAGCCTATTTATGAACAATTTTCAATTTCCTGAAATTGTCCATAAATAGGCTTAAAAATGAAAGTAAAAGAAAAAGTCATGGACATTCAGATTTGCCATTTAGCTGAAACACCTGATATCCTTAAAGGGTGATTTGCCTATATCCCATGAGGCCTCTGATGCAAGAGCTTTAAGGTATCACACAGTTAGAAGTCTAGCTTTGCTAGATATCTCATAAACTTCACAAGTTACCTAAACATTATGAAAATTCTTTGATGGGCTACACTCTGGTGTGGACATAAAAGTCAGATTGCAAATTTATACAAAATAGGTATTTTACTTGTTTAAAATTAGAAGCATTATGAGCCAAAAAAGTTATATTTCTGTAAGTGTGCAAGATAGCCTAATGAATCAGTGAGCAAACTATTCATCTGATCAAGAGCTTTCCTATGCTGTATGAAAAGACAGAGTAACACACTATTGGTTTGTCATCCTGCACAGTAAATGCAGATCATGTTTGTCATATATTCATATTTTAAAACAGCAGTATTAGTATACAAAATTGTGCATCACAGATGACAAATTAAGTGACATAATTATGTGGGTAATGTCTGCATTTATTTGTTTTAGGCCGTAATGCGTTTATAACAATGCAGATATTAAAGTATATCTAATATTCAAAACTACTGTACCAAATGGATTTCTGGGTGTCTTCATATTAGCCACCTATTTTGTCAGTTTTTAACTTCCTGTGCTATCTCCATAATAACATTATCACACTGCATTTCTGCATAATTAATGTAAATATTCATAGTTTTTGTAACATGTTGCAAACACCTCTTAATAACTCCAGTCCTGTAATTCCACACTATTTCACTGTGCTTCCCTAACAAATCATGCCAGCATTTTGGTGGCATCTTGCACACTCTTGCATGACCTGCCATTCATGATATATTAGGCTGAATATTAGAATATTCTTAATATTTATACAGTATACCTCAACACATGCTAGTTGTGTGCAGTGCTTATTTTCTTGTAAACCTCACTGTTTTATAGCACCTAAGCATAACAGTAGCACACTCCATTTTGTCTCTTGTCTAGAAGCCACGGTGGTGCAGCGGTAGCGTTGTTGCCTCACAGCAAGAGGTTCTCCCGTTCGATTCTCGGCTGGAGCGCCTTCTGTGTGTCCTCCCCATGGTCAAGTGGTGTTCGAAAGACATGCGTAGAATGGGCATGCCTTCGTTGAAGGTTGGGAGTCGAGCTGGCACCTTGGCACCCGTAAAAAATCCACTGCCAATCATTAGCGGACCGGAGTTCCGCTGTGGCGACCACTAACCGGGAAAAGCTGAAAGAAGAACAACAAACATTTGTATCTATCTGTCTATAATTTCATGTGTTTTGGAACCTTTTGCAACTACTCCTCATTAACTCAAGCCCTATGTACCATGTGGTGACATTTTTTTCTTTGGGTACGTATCATATCCTGTTAGCATGCAGCTTCAACCTTGTTTCTTAACATGCCTTTTTGTGAGCTTTTAGTGTCAGTATTAGATTAATGCCGAGTAATGTTGATATTGGTACATTGTATTTCAAATAATAATTACAGTACTTGCCATGTTTCTCTCCTACTCAAGTGGGTTTAGCATCAGTTTTTTAATACCCAGTATTTGAATACTTCTCCCCAAAATGATTGTCACACTCCATTTTTGATTTAGTAATATTTATGGGTTTTTTTAAAAAATGTATGACCTTTTTAAAAAACTCTTAAATAACTGAAGCCCTGTACCTGCCCTGTTCCAAAGACATGCATCTGGAGCATTTCTCCCCGGGCCTCCGCTGAAAACAGGCTCTGTGGAACCTAGTCGGACATTCCCGGTCAACAAATGTTAAATAAATAAAATAAATAAATAAATAAATACCTCCCAGATGCAGCTTATTTATTTATTTATTTATTTATTTCTAGTTTGATTACCGGGGAAGTCCACTGAGCCCAGAGAGCCTGTTTTCAGTGGAGACTCAAGGAGAAAGGCTCCATGAAACAGTTGTAACTTCCTAATGTAGAATAATGTTAATATTAATACAGTGTACTTTCATTGTATAGGTTTTTCTCTCTGTATGTTAATGTTAACTAAGTGTACTTAGTACCTTTTCCCTTATACAAACTGCTTTCATAGGCCACTGACATGCCAGTACTACACTGTACATGATTTATTAATTGAAATATGGAAGATATTTCATATTTTTCATAGCCTTCTACAAAAAAATTAGTAACTTGAATCTTTTACATCCTGCAATGATGTGTGGTTGTCTGCCATATCTTGACAGCTTGCAAAACTCACCCTGCTTCCTAAGCCCGGAGCTCCTCTTCATCTATGTCTCAGTATTACAATATTTTTAATATTAAAATTGTTTGCCCTTAATATATAGTTCTACTTCTTGCAGTACTTGCCTTTCCGAAACTATGATCACTACTTTCCCTAGCACCCCTGATAAAACAGGATTTTTGTTTGGTTTTCATTTCATAAGAACTCATTAATGATGTAAATCAGATATGCACAGTATTTGTCAGTATCCTAAGGGTGAAAAATGAAACTGGACAGGTTTATTGTATACTAAATGGTACACAAAAGAGCAGTCAAATGGCTATACAAGCAATTGGTGGTACATAGCAGTCATGTTTCATAACTTTGCAACTCTATGAAATATTGCAGCCAGTTTCTCAGAACACACTTTGTTCTGCTTTTGTTTCACACTGTCTGTAGCAGTATTATTGGTGGCATCTGGTAACTTTAGGGTAAATGCAGAACTTAATGATGCAAGTGAATGAGTTGTGCTAAATGAAGTCAAACAGCATTATTATGACACAAAAGTGAGTATTTATCTGTAGTCAAATAATAGCTTGGGTCAGTCACTTTTATTCACAGACTGCCTCAATACCCACTCTGCATCACTACTTTACTGACTATATACATCTCATATGCCAATTATGATTGGCTAAAAGAAAAATAACGATAATAAGAATAAAAAAATGATGGTCATGGTAATGTAGTTCATCTTATTTTATTCACAAACTAGCCCTGTCAAGACAGCTCTATGGCTGTTTAATTGTGATAAGTGACGTCAGGATTCATTCATTTTCTTCTATAGACATCCCACTTATTGACAAGTTATTGCCACTTTACTATGCAAACATCTGATCTCAAAGTCTAAATGCTTGAATGGACAAATAAAATAATGACCGTAGCAATGTATTTCCATTTTTTGCTCTCAGACGTATGCAGTGCATCCCATTGCAACCTCCTGCACACTTAAATATACTCACCAAATACAACCACTGTGTTGATTTTGTACACCTCAGATGTCTAATTGTGACTGAATTAATAAACACATAAATAAGAACCACAGAAATGCATTTAATTTGATTGCTGCCAGACAGAGTACAACCAAATGTACATACACACATTTACCTGTGCTCACCAATTTCAGCCAGTGTATTGAATGTGTAAATCTTAGATGTCGGTGATAAAATTAATGTATGAATGCTAGCCACAGTAATATATTTCAACTCAATATTATCTGAGACATAGACCCTTTACACATGCAGATGTTCCCACACTTACAACCATTTTATTGAATGTATACTCCTCAGATGTTTGAGTGTGATCATGAATGAATAAATACCCAAATAGTAGCCACATTAATATATTTTTGCTCGTTGCTATTAGACTTGATAGAGCTGCTCATAGATATGCACTTTCCCAATTTCTATACAACCAATTTTTTAGATATGGGTATCTTGAGACTATGTAACAATTGTCTAATGTTTACTGACAACCAGTACTAAAAGAAGCAAAGACAGTTATGTGAGAGATGTAGAGACACAATGTCTCTGGGGGCAAAACTCTAGTTTACAAGTACTCAAAATAACAATCTGGTTGTCAGAAACATGCACACTACACCCAGAACAGATAATACATACACCTACATATGCTGTGGCACTTAAATGCAGTCTTCTCAAACCCCCAAAACTCCAGACATTCTACCTTCAAAATTTATCCTCAGCAAACTTGAAAGCACTCAACAGTAACAACACCTAACACTTCACTAACAGTCACACCCAGTGGAACCTCAACTACTAAGCCCGTAAGGCAAGTCAGTACACTACCCAGCACTCTGGTCATAGAGGACTCCATTGTACAACAAACTGATAATTAGTTACATATCAGGTGCCAGGATCTACCAAGTTATGCACAGACTCAAGTCATCGCACCACAAGTACCAGTATGATTCAGTTATAGTCTTTATAAGTGTAAACGAATAAGACATACCTCCCTAGACTATATGAAGAGAGATGTTATGGTGCTCTTGGACTATGTGTCAAAGGCTGGATTAAGCAGCATACTGTCTTCACCAAAGATTTATTATTTATTTATTTATATTTTTTGACCGGGAGTATCCGACTGGACGTAGGTCCATTTTCAGTGGAGGCCTGGGGAGAAAAGCTCCACAGTTAAAATAAACAGACAGTAGTTACATTGGATTACATAGTGATTAACAATTTACATAGCAATTACTTGCAACATATTTACAGATGAAGAACATAGTACATCAGTAGACAACTAGAATCTTTATCTGTGAAGTACATAACAGACATTAACAAATGTTACAATAAGAAGTTCCTGCTGTATAAGAAGTGCTAGGCTTATGAGCATCTGAGCTTGCTATAATCAAGGTAGTTAGTGGAGTGGAAAGAAAGGTAGTGGTTGGATGGGGTGGGTGATATTAGAGTGGGAGTTGCAAGGGCATAGCCAGCATGTTTTAGGTGCGCTTTTAGTAAAGTTTTGAGATGCCACAATATAAATAGAGGATAATTTACTTTAATAATTTGCTTAGTTTCTGCTGTCATTCAAGGGGGATAAAGTATTTGTAAATGTGAAAAGGTGTGGTTAACATACCACATTGCTTTGCCAAGGATGGTCTGCACCTTTTTCCTGTAGGCTTTCAAATATTGGCTAAAACATTGTTCTGCCCAATAGAGCCTTTTTAGGCAAGGCAAAATGGACAAAACTTCCAACTTAGCAAAATCTACCCAAGGAAATCTACATTTAGACTAGCAACCATACATGCAGGGACTAAAGGTGGAGGTGTCTTGAGCTACATCAGTAACAAGCATGCTTTGAGATTGGTTAAACAGGATGACACGCAGGAGCTCCTTCGTGTCCAAGTTACCTAGCAAGCTACAGGTCATTCTCTATGTCCCGTGAAACACACAGCTTGTACTTTGACTTATAGGAGACACTCACTGTTCAACTAAATACCCCACTCATTGGGGACTTTAAATATTCCTCTATGAACTGGGAATACTACATGACCCAAATTAGCAGGTGAAGAGATTCCCAGACTTTGTTAACACAAACACCCTGTGCATATGCCTACCACATGTACAAACATATTGGACCTTGTACTCACAAGCATGGGAGAAAGGATGGGAGAAAGCTGCACCCCCCTACCAGTGTTGTGTCTTGTCTGGTAAGGTCAGACCACAAATCAGTCTCCTTCAAAATAAAAATCAGTTCTGTAACTCCAGTCATGTTTAAGAAGTATGCTATGGCAAACTACTCTTTATTAAGTGATACTCTGTCGATATTTCAGGCCCATCCAAACCCAGATAACACAGCAGCCTATATGGAATTATTCACAGAAGCTCTTTACAACCATGTCAGTGATTTCATAGGGATGGATGTGCCTACCAGAAGTAATTCCAAAACTGACTTAAAAAACAAATCACCCAGGTTAAATCTAAAATTAAACAAGTACACCAAAAGAAAACAGTCATAGCTAAAATTAGGAAGTATAACACCAGAAATGATAAAAGCTCTCAGCAAACTGAATAGACAGCTAAGAGGACTAATTATGTCCAACAAAGCAAATTTTGAGGTAAAGATAGCATCCCAGGCCAGGGACAAACATAAAGCCTTCTTCAGCTATATATGAAACCTCAAAGGAGGCAAACAACAGTGTGCCAAAATGTTGGTAAATGGAGCCACGTTCATGGAACTGGGCAATATAGCAAATCTTCTGATTGACAAATTCAGCTCCATCTTTACCTCCCTCTCACCTCCAGCTGCACCTAGGAAATACCATGTAACATAACCTCTCCAACTATCAGTAGGGAGAAGATATTCAAGGTGCTGTCTAAGGCCAATAATACAGCTTTTATAGTCCGCAATAATACCCTAGGATGCCTCTTAAATAGCCTGAAATATGACCTATAAGAGCCACTGGTCACTATTCAGCCATAGCCTTCAAGAAGGATTCATGCCACAAGAATGGAGGGCAGCAACAGTCATTCCTGTGGATAATGGTGGGCCATCAATGGATCCCAGGAGCTACAGACCCCTTAGTTTGACTATTGTCATATACAAAGCCATGGAAACAATTATAATGGAAATGATTAACGATGACATAGAAAACCTTCAGACACTGGACCCAACCTAGTTTGGTTTCACCTAAGGCAGGTCTTGCTTACTGAACCTGGTGGACTTATTTGAGAAAGTCACCAAGGCAATGGATGAGAGCAAAATGTTGCATACTGCCTACCTTGATCTAACTAAGGCATTTGATACACTACCTCACTTGGGCATTGCAAACAAATTTATGGAATTAGGCATAACCCACTTTGTCACCCACTGCATAACCAACTGGCTCACAGGTAGGACCTAGGAGGTTAGGATTGGACAGACCATCTCCACAAAGAGGCTAGTCACCAGTGGCATCCACTCATCTTTGGATCTATTTCTTGGAAGTCAAGGGTCTCTGGCTTGCCAAATTTGCTGAAGATTGCAAGCTGGGAGCAATCACAGAAACCTCTAACACACTAATATTTTACAGCTAGATCTAATACAGACATATGACTGGTGCAGAATCCATGGCTTAAAACTCAATGCCAAGAAATGCATAATAGTACCGTATGGGGAATCGACCCCCTCAGGAAACTACCTCATCAATAAAACACCCCTAAAAGTAGACAAATTAGTCAGGGATTTAGTGACTTATGAGGATATTAACCTGGATTTTGACCAACATGAGTCTAAAGTAGTAAGAAAATAATTTTGTCACTCAATGTATAAGTAAGGACATGGCATCTAGGTCCAGAGAAGTCACTGTGCCACTATATTCAGCGTTCATCAGAAACATCATTGAGTATAACTATTCCTTCAATATGTACCTGAGCAGGCACATTCAACAACAGGAATGTCCTCAGATGTTCCTCACAAAATGAATACAGGGCATAAACACAGTGCCCTATGCAGATCACCTCAAAACCATATCCCTGTATTCTGTTTGCTGCAGACTGCTGAGGGACAGTTTATGCCTGACATACAAGGCATCCTTGGATCACATCCTGATGGACCTTTTGCATATCTGTAAAATGAACAGCATCAGGACTACTAGATCCAGGGATTTAAACTTTGCTTGCAATTTAAGTAGGACATGTTGAAAGGACAGGTATGTATTTCAAAGAATTTCCATTCTCTGGAATAGGCTTCCCATCCATGTAAAGCAGAGCCCTTCCCTAATCCTATTCAAGCTTAACCTAGATAAGTGGATGGGAAATCAGACGTTCATCCCTGGTCTGACACCTATGTCTCTGAAGGATATATGCAGCAGTTAAACCATGCCCTAATGTACACTCCTTAAAACAATCTTTAGGGCCAAATAGGTTCATAGGTGTGTGTATTGTATACTTGTAAACAGCCCAGATTTTCATAGAATGTCCAGATTTTTGCCATATATTTTTGGCCGCCTCCTCATAAAATTTGTGGTTTTCTGGCAACTCACTGATGACTGAAGTCACTAAATAATGATATACATTTGAGTTTTAGACTTTAAATCCTTCAGCAAATGCATGCTAACACAAATCCTGTTATTCTAGCAACTTTCTAAGTTTGTAAGACCAATATTTAAAAATCTGACTCTATTCTGGGGCCTTTGTTTCCCCCATTATTTTAGGCTTTATCCAGATTTCTTGTGCGAAGCAGTTGATAGGTATGTACTGTACTAGGCTAATGGCCACTTGGGCCTTTTTAAGCCTAGCCACAATCCCAAATCTCTGACAAGTTCTGGTACCCTTGATAAATGTAATCAGGGGCTTGGGAAATAAAACATTTACAAGCAGGAGCCTTGAAGATGAATCATTTACAGACTGCCTCTGTCCATTAGAGACACAGGTGCCAAACCAGTGTTGAATTTCTTGTTCCCCATTCAGTTGTCCAAATTATATTTGAATTGTGTTAGCAGGTCCTATTTATATTGCAGGCAAGGTTTAAGTCTTTAGAACAGGTAATTTTTGTGCTGTTTGTTTTGTGGATATGCAGGAGGTCCATCAGGCTGGGGTCTGACAATGCCTTGTATGCCAGGCACAGATCTCCCCTCAAAAGCTTGTAGGAGACAGAATACAGGGATAGGGCTTTGAGGCAGTCTGCACAGGACATGTTACTTTCACCTCGTGTTCATAAAGTGAGGAACCTTTTTAGATGTTCCAGTTGTTGGATGTACCTGGTTAGGCACATATCAGAGGAGCCATTGCACTCAATGGTGATGAATGCTGAATATAATGGAAAAATCACCTCCATGGACCTAGAAGCCATACCTTTTTTTTATAAGTTGCATAACATAGAATGATTTCCTCACTACTGTAGACATGTGATGCTCAAAGGCTAGATTATCCCCGAGTACCTGACTACTGGGTTAGATCTTAGGGGTGTGTTGTCAATACGAGATTTATCAGGGGTGGATGACTTCCAGAAGGATACTATTATACATTTCTTGACATTTAGTTTTAGACCATTGATATGAAAGAAGTTATTTGTTTGTGTCAGCCCTTCCCCGAGAACATTAGTATCGGTGGGGGATCCTATGACTGTTTTAAATTTGAAATCATCTGCAAATTTAGTCAGTCAGAGACCCCTGACATTGGCTTTGACTTCAGAGACATAAATGCCAAAAAGGAGTGGTCCCAGGATCAATCACTGAGGGACTTCACTTGTGAATGATCTCTTTGTAGAGGTGGACTCCACAATTCTAACTTTCTGGGTCCTGTCTGTGAACCAGCTGGCAATCCACTGGATGACATAAGGTTTTATACATAAACTACTGAGTTTGTTAAAAATGCCTTAGTGGGGTATTGTGTCAAATGCCTTGGCCAGGTCAAGGTAGGCAGTATGAACCTTTTTACCCTCATCCATTGCTTCTGTGACCTTCTCAAAGAGAGCTACCAGGTTGAATACGCATGACCTGCCCTTGATGAAACCAAATTAGGCTGGGTCTAGTGTCTGGAGATCCTGTGTCATTATTGACCATTTCTATGATAACTCTTTCTATGGCTTTGCATACGAGACTATTGAGACTTATGGATCTGTAGATTGTCCATCTGTGTGCAGAGGGATGACTGTTGTTGTTCTCCATTCATTAGGCACAAAGCCTGTTTGGAGGCTATGGTTAAATAGAAATTTCAGAGGGCCTGATAGGTCATGTTTCATGCTCTTTAGAAGGTATCCTGGGATATTGTCTGGGCCCATCAATGCAGTGTTCCTGGCCTTAGAGAGAACACTGAGGAGTTGCATTTGATGGTATTTCCTGATGGGAGGTTGTGGGGAAGAGAGGGGTAAAGTTAGAGCTGAATTTGCCTGCCAGTAGGTTTGCTATATCTTTCAGCTCATTATAGGTGGCTCCATTAACAATGAGCTCTGCACACAATTGTGTATTGCCTTTGAGTTTGGGACATAGCTAAAGAATGCCTTGTGGCTGTCTTTGGCCTGGGAGGCCAAACTTAACTCAATTTTGGCATTGGTAGACTTTACTTTTCCTCTGAGTTGTTTGCTTAGTTTGAGGAGAGTGCTTTTATCCTGCTGGGTGCTGCACGTCCTAATTTTTTGCCATGATTTTCTTCTTTCTGCTATAGAGCCTACTGATGTTGTGATTCCACCAGTGTGTGGTTTATTCTTTTTGAGTTAGCTCTGTACCTATTCCTGGTGGGTACAGCTGCCTTTATGCAATTATTAACATACTTGTATATGGTTTTTGTGAACAGTTCCACATAGGTAGCAGTGTTTATGGGTGCTTGAAATTTTGCTATGTTATCATTTAATAGTAGGAAGTTAGCCTTAGAATAGTTCCTGAACATTTTGGGGATAACTGGGGTTCCAGGTTTAATTTTTACTTCAAAGGAAATTAATTTGTAGTCTGACCTTACCTAAGATCACATTATACTAGGGGTTGTGCAGCATTCTACCATGTTGGTGAGGACCAGATCCAGTATGTTTTTTGCCCCTGGTTGGCATAATGACAACCTGGTCCAGGTAGTTTGTCTTTACAAAATCCACTAATCTCTGTGCTTTCATGTTTGGTGTCCTATATGATTCCTAGTTAATAGTGGGGTAGTTAAAGTCACCCATGAATATGGTATTGGGTTGGACAGTGAGTGTTTCTAGTAAGTTTAAATACGTGTCATGAGTTTCCTGGATCATAAGGTGGCTCTATAGTCTTCAAGGTAGTGGTATGGGATTTTGCCTATGGTGATTTGAAGGTGGAGAAGCTTAAGTGCATCATCCGGTTTCACCAGCCTTGAGGTATATTTATTTTTGATGTAAATTGGGACACCTCCACCTTTAGTTCCTGTGTGAGTAGTAGCTGGTCTAAATGTGTGGAAGGCATTCTAGCATTGCACTGCCAGTGTGCGCTCTGAAGCTTTAAACAATGTCTCAGTGACTGCACAGACTAGGTTGAGAAGAGCTTGTTGAGAGTGGAGATTCTTCTTTAGACTCCTAGCCTTGAGCAGTAACACCTTTAGATTTTCTTGGTTTTCATTTGCTATGCCAGAAGTACTTTCATTTTGGCATTGCCTAAAAAGGCACTGTGGGAGAGAACAGTGTTCTAGCTAATAGTCAAAAGCCTAGAGGGGAGCAGTGCAAACTATCCATGGCAAAGCAGTGTGGTCTCTCAACCATCTCCTTCCATGCTGGCAAATATTGCATCCCCTTAAAATGACACTGGAAACTAAGCCCATCATTAAAGTCAGTCATCTTCTGTTCATATTGTGGCATCATCCTTGAAGAAGGTAAAGTGCTGCTCAATGCTAGGCTCATACCAGCCTGATGCACATATTCTGAAAGGTCCATGGTGTCATGTCTGTCTTCATATAGTCTAGGGAGGTATGTCTCAGATCATTTACACTCACATGAACTATGACTGAGTCATACCATTACTTGTGGTCCAGTGACGTGAGTGTGTGCGTAATGTGGCCACTCCTGATCCCTGACAAGACACTGACCATGACTTTATCCTTACTCAGCCTGGTGAGAGGGACATCATTGTGTTTCACAATGGAGTCTCCGATAACCAGAATGTTGAATTGTGTGGTGGCTTGCCTTAGGGCTAAGAAGAAGAGGCTCCATTAGATATAGCTTTATGTGTTGATGTTATGTGTACTTCATCTAGGAGGTCTTTGTGATTTTGGAAGGTTACATTTAAGTGCCTCAGCATATGTGGGTCTATGTGCCTGCTTTGTACTGTGTGTGTTTGATGGGTGCAGCCTTTGTACTACGGACAACCTGATTAACAGTGAGAGTACTTTTATGCGGGAGGTTTGCCTGCAGTGACATTGTGTAAATACATCTCTCACAGACCTTATTAGTTTGTGAATTAGCTGGTTGTTAGTAAACATGATACAATTCCTGCATGCCTCATGATGCCCATATCCACCAAGCTGGCAATGGAGATAGCGAGAAAGTTCATATCCATGGCAACAAGCCCTGTTTTAGTGATTGGCTGGTTGCGGTGAAAATATAAAGCAATGTCAGGAGTAGCTCATTTGCAACTCTGGGGGCAGTGCTTGTGACTGCAAACTAGTTGGCCCTGTATAGAATTCGATATTGGTGAAATTTCAAGGGTGCTTTTACAGGAAAATGTCAACTCAAGATTTCAGCATCTGAGGGGAAACTACTAAAGAAGACCCTGATTATGGATGGATGGATTTATGGAGACATTCTGAAGTTAGGTTAGACAGCAGCTAGTCAAGCAGTACTTACTGAAAAGAAAGAGTTAACTTTGCCAAAAATGATGAAAAGTGAGGATTTGCCTGATTAGTTACTACTAGTGCTGAACTCTCCACAACTTCATGCTGCTGAGATACAATGCCCTTTGCTTCTTTCACCTGAAACAAAACAGTAGCACCAATCCCAGGATGAGAAGCAGGTCAAAGGCTTTTTGGTGATCAACAGTCTTGTTTCAGATGATGCAGACGTCTGTAGGCTTGTTGTAGCCTTTTCCTGGTTGATGCCTTGAATATCAGTCAGACCAATCAGGAAGGTCTGACACAGACACTCACTGCCCAGTCAGGAATCAATGCACTATGCTCCTTCTCTCTCCACAGGAATATAATATAAGCACAAATTCCAAACTGGCAGCTATGAAATAGTTACCAGGTTTTCTGGTGATCATCAGTCTCCAGGAAATAATGTCCCTATACTCCTTCTGTCACCAGGAGCAAAACAGAAACACTAATCACAAGATGACTACTGAGAGGCGGAATGTTGGCTCTCCAGTAATTTGTGTTTTTGGACTAGATGTTGCAGATTTTAAAAGTAAGATGGATAAAATCTGTTAAGATCCTAAGAGTTGCAGTGTGCACCAAGCAGTTAAATATGAAAGAGGGAGTAAGACAAGCTTTAGTAATCTAAGGGGAGAACCACTAATTTTAAAAGAGCAAGATATATTGGAAGGGGTTGGGTACTTAGTATTCTGGCTCTGTGAAACACAGTGGAATGGCTAAGGAATTTAAACAGCGGAAATGGGTGACTTCACAAAATGATACTTTTGTGCTTACTGAGAATAGTTAATGAAAGAAGAGAGGGAATGCAATATGTGGTCAAATTAACATAAGGGGCAGTCAACTATAGCCATGCACAAATAATGTAGCAGCAGAGATTATATTTGCTTACAGTGGTGATATTAAATCTGTCACTTCAAAATTCCCATATTCCTTTATTCAGCACCTTGAAAACATCCTTTGAATTGATTATAGTGTGGAAAGATAAAAAAGTGGATGGCTGCATTTCAAAGTTAAGGTGTCACTGGTTATCACTGTTCTGTAGATCTCTAGAGATCAGAACCAAAACAATTCTGAAGCATCTGGTTAGTTTATTGCATGTAAAAAAATGACTGCAAACATTAATACTGCTTGGAGATAACACTTGAATGACAGTAGCTCCAGCAGTTGGCAGAGTGATGGTGGATGCTATCAGGATTGTACTCTAGATCGCTTCCTTCTGTTTTGAAAGGCAGCTTCCTGGTTCATTCCTCTGCAGTGAAGATGGAAAATGCTAATTTTTAGATGAAACCCCAAGTGTTGTCATCTTCATTTTGTCAGTAGATTCTCAGCAATCATGTTTTTCTAGTGTTACCTGAGAGTAGATCTGATTGAGGGAACCACACAGTACACATCCCTGCGGCTCTGAATTGGCTTTAGTTACATATAGGATATAAATATAGAGACACAACTGAAAGGGGAAATCATATGGACTTTGTGTGTGCTGTATACTGAGGCCATGGTCAGCCACATGCATGAGAGAACTAGGTGGCTGTCTAGGGCATTTTTCTGGCTTATTTTTATTTATTTATGTAATTACTTGTTTACTTCATTTCATAAAGTAGGGGAAGAATGCTGCAACAGCAGTTTTCCTCTTCAAGATGTTGTAATTTCAGACTTTCAGTTCAGTTCCACCCATAATCTACACAACAAATCGGGATTCATTGTGTAAATCATGTGCTGGATTGAGTTGAAAGGCCCAAAATTTTGTGCACCAGCCTGAACAGCATGGCTGCTCTAAGGATTGAAAAAGTGAGAAAAGGATACAGAGTAGAAGGTAAGTTATTTCCGTTTTCGTGGCAGGTGACTGGATATTACAGACAGTGGACAGCTACATAATTTTCAACTGTCCCTAATTTTACCTCGTATTTTTGCCTTTTCTTTTGTAAAATTTTTGATTCTGTGGTAAATCATTGAGGAGTACAGTTAGTAATACCAGATATTAGAGTTTCATACTTATTCTTCAGTGCTAATGCAAGACCTGTTATTCTAGTAACTTTCTAAATGAATCAGAGTAATATTTAAAAAGTGTCCCTCATTTTGGACCTTTGTCCTCCCATTGTCTTTTTGTCTTTGTTACAGTTTCTTCAGCAAAGAAGTTGACAGCTATGTAGTCAAGTAGATCAGCTAATGTTTACTTTTGTGAAGTAAGTTGGAAACTATCCCAGACTTCTTATCTGATTTTGTTTTATTTTAGTGTGTTCCCTGTAAAATATGTGGCTTTCTGGCAAATCATTGACAACTGCAGTCATTAAACAATGAATGTCATCCGAATTTCAAACTTCATTTCATAATTTGTTGCGCTAAATATAAAAGATCAATAATTAAAATATGTCCCTGATTCTTGTGCTGACAGCTACTTCAACACATTACTGTGTGTTCATTGTTTATTTTATGTATGTATGTATGTATTTATTTTTATTTTATGAGAGTTGTGCATCTGAGATGTACACAGACAAAGTATTTATAATTACTGCTGTTTTCTCATTATTGTCTCTTTGCAGGACTATTGTGGTTTGTATGGAGTAACTTGGAATACTTTAGTGTGTGGCTGTTGCTAGTATTTGTGTGGAATGAAGTTGAAGTACATTATATGGCCACCATTTAATACACAATCAGATGTCTAAAGTGTACACAGAAGTGGGTACAACTCCTGGGTGGGGGCAGGGGCTGTCTGTGGATGAAAGGAACTGACTCTGTTTCTGTTTGTTCTGTGAAAACAGTCACAAACCAGCTTTAGAGTACTAGTGAGTATTTTAACAAAGATGAATACTTTACTGTAATTGTTGTGTGTTTCTGTGGAAGAAGTTTGAAATACATTACTAAGACCATTATTATAATTATTATTTTACCATAGCCAGATATCTGAATTGTACAAAATCAGTAAAGAGTCTGTGATTAATGGGTATTGAGGCTGTCTGTGGATAAAATGACTTTCCATATTTAACTCTATTAAATAAGGCATAAGAAGCATGACAGAAGTCTAGACCATCAGAGCTTCTAAGGGCCTGATAGCTCCCAGAACAGAAACTGTATAAGTAGATTTTGACACACTTAATATTGGCCTTTGCCCTGACCCATCTTGTCAAAAACAGCCCTACTCAGATATATGCACACATGATCATTATAGTTTGTCTGGGGTATTGGAGATGATATGGTCAATATGTCTTTGAATTTTCCTCACAAATATACCTCAAGGGTATGCATAGAAGGTCACTATAGCTTATGTATGGTTATTGTGATGCCTTGGAGTAGCAAGATGGAATATTTTACTGTTTTTATTGTTTTTTTTTTTTTACTTTCCACACAATCAAATATCACATTTGTATGCAGGTGTCTATATTTTGGGGGTAGTGGTAAGGAAGCAAACTGCTTGCATTTGTTGGATAGTATATATATATATATATATATATATATATATATATATATATATATATATATATATATATATTAGATCAGCCACTTGGAATATGAGACTATGCCCATTTGCCTCTGTACCTTCATCCCAATCTACGGGGGTAGAATGAGGATTTCTGTATTCTCACAAACATTTATCTTCTCAGTTTATTGTGAACTAATACTCTGCCTGCTTTTTAACATTAAGCTTTGTATACAGCTTATTTCTTCCTAGAAAGAAAAAAGAAATGACTAAATTTCTATCCGTACGCATGATTTCTGTTCACTTCCATCATACATCAGTGCTTCTTGTTATTCTGTGCTAATACAAAACTTGTTATTCTAGTAAATTTCTAAATGAATTAGGGTAATATTTAAAAAAAATGTTCCTCAGTTTGGACCTTTGTTCTCCCACCTTCTGTGTATCCTTCTAGTATTAGATAGGATCAAAAGTTTGGAAAAGCTCTAAAATGCATCATGGCTTCTGGAGCACCCCAAGGTTAATTTATTTTTTCCTCTACAATTAGTGCAGCACAGTCTTGTCTAGTTAAGGTGTGTGTTGAATGAATGCATCAAAAAGTAAAGTCAAGGACAAAGACTGAATTCCTTTCTTTACTCATGATTTTTGTCCAGTCCATCATTGGATAAAAAAAGATTGTTAAAATACCTGAAAAAATATGGACCAGATTCAATAAAGCCTACACTAAGTGTACACTGTTCCGAGTGAATGGACAGCACAGAAATAACTCACACCTTCTTTCTCCTAATTGTAGTTTTCCTACTGATATTCTTGCAGCTTTAAATACCGACAGGGATTCATACAGGTTACCACAAAGTGTAGACTACATGTAGTCTTAGTGTAATCTTTGAGTGACTAGAAAGCACAAAAAATGTCTTAAGAATTTTATTGAATACATATCATGTACACTTAGTGTAGACTTTATTGAATCTGGCCCATATGTTAGAACATCTAAAAAAATGTAGCTTCTGGTGGCCTAGTTGCCCCCAGACCATGTCTTATTTTATTTCATTCATAGTTATTAGTGTGCAGTCTTGGCTGGTAAAGATGCATGGAAAAGCAAAGTCAAAGAATAAGACTGAATTTATTTCTTTAGTCATGATTTTTGTTCAAGCTGTTGTTCGATGGAAAGATTGTTTAAAAAGTTGTAAAATGCACCAAACAGCATCTAGAGGCCCATGGCTTACTTTAAATATAAGCTTTACAGTTATTAAAGTGTAGTCTTGGTCAGTTAAATTGTTTTGAAAGGACACAGGAAAAATCTGATAAATAAGACCATTTTTGAATCAAAGGAACAACAAAGTAACATAGATGGTGTGGGGGAGTCCAGGAGGTGCTGGGGGGGGGGGGGGAGAGCACTAAAGAGATGTGCAGTAGGCAGGTGTGTGTGTGTGTGTTTGTGTGTGTGTGTGTGTGTGTGTGTGTGTGTGTGTGTGTGTGTGTGTGTGTGTGTGTGTGCACGAGCGCCATGGAGCCTTTACCTAGGGTGTCATTTCATTAAAGCCAGCCCTGAATGGGTTCATAGGACAATGCTGGTTGTCATCATGGCACGTAGCTGTGGATTGGAAAAACTGAACAACAATTACATTTTATTGAAAATAATGTATTTTTTTTACAAAGGCAGCAACTGGAGTCTTACTTGCACAAATGTAAGTGACTATAATACTGATTGCTTCTAAAAACAGAAAATGAAAAGCAAACAAAAAATGGAAGAGGGATTGATATGGCTGTAATACAGTCTTTTTTCTATTGTAACTGTGATTCTGATGATGTAATACCACAACCCTGTGTTTAAAAATGGGAAAAATGTTGTTATGGATGGTTGGTAAATGTAACTATGACTTTTTTAATGGTATAGATATACAGACACAAAAGCCTCAGTTTTAGGTGTGTATCTGTAACTGGAGTTCAGGAAATACATTTTGAATATATTGACAGGTATACTCATCTCAAGAGTAAAAGATAATGACTATGCATCTACCAGGAAAAAGAGAAACTGCTTTCCTGACAAGTGTGCACTTCTAAATAGCACTGAGATTAAGTAAGTTGTTCATTCCTGACCTGGCATATGCCTCTACAAAGTTACAGTTCTCAGCCATTTCAGTCTGGATAACTGTGGGATCCCACCCCAGCATCCATGCATTCTATTAAACACTTCCTGAAGGAAGTCCTTCATCTGATACCCCCAAGAAAAGCAGTTTCTATTCCATGGGACTTAAACTATGTCCATAAACACCTAACACACACCCTTTATGAGCCTGATACCTCAGCATCCCACTCCCCACTAAAAATGTATAACATAGGAAATAGCTTTGCTTCTGACCATCATTTCAGCTAGGAGGATGGAAGCATTCATGTATACAGAAACCCTGTTAGTGTTCTATAAGGATAGGATCAGTTTCAGAACCACCCCCTCATTTACATTTATCCCTAAAGTAGTGGCTTGACATCCTCATCAGCCTATCAAACTCTTTGTTTTCATCCATAATCCACTTGAGCAAGGGAGAAAGACTCCTTCATCTCTTAGATATGCATAGGCAACTGAGAAACTGCCTTGACAAAAACTAAGAACATTAGAACCTCAGATCAGTTGTGACACAGGACCCTTGCCTGATATAGTTAGAGCGCCATGAGCCTGTGCTCCACCCAGAATGCAACCAGTGGCAGCTGGTGGCTTCAAATCAAAGGTGGGCTGCAGGAGACAGCTAAATGGGTGGGGCCAGTGGGAAGAGGTGTGCCAACTAGAAAGGAGTGGAGTGCTAAAAACTGCAAAAACTGGGACTTTAATTAAATACTCTGCCCTGGGTGCCAAACCATCATTATGAGAGCCCAATCAAGACATAATAAAGTGTAGAAGAAAACATTTTCAATGCATTGGCTACATGATAGTTTACTTAATATCTAGATGGAAACAAAAAGGTTGTGAGGCATGAAAAAAAGAAATTACTTTTTAAATATATTACTGGAATGCCAGACAAAATCAAGTATAAAAAAAAACAAGCAGCACTCAACTCAAATCAAATCACGTCTCCTTGCACTCCAGTTCTACTTATAATTTATATTCAGCTTTATAAAAGTACCAAATAACATGCTGCAAGTAGCAATCTCTGTGATACCCCCACTAGTAAAAATGTTTCTTGGCCAAAAAAGACCTGCTGCCTGACAACAACTATCTACTTGTTTCATGGGGAAAACATGATCAAAGTAAAAAAATGAACAGCAAACAGGAAACAAGCTCAAGATAAATTGCTTAAAGGATTACTGTACAGGTTATGGACCACGCATGATAGATTGGCATTCTTATTAGTTTACGGGTAAAGCCTGCAAAGATGACTGCAAGTCTCCAACAAATGTAATGAGCTTCTGAAAATACTGTTATCCTGTCCTTTATTACAAATACTGTCACATGCATTTCAATACCTAAGGCTTATACGCAATCTAGTTATGTAAATATTCTCTGCATGGCAACAACAAAAAGGCTTTCAATGTTGGTACTTCTTTAACAGTATGCTTATTAAAGCTTACTTGCATCTTACAGTCTCAGACAAGCTTACCTGATAATCATTAAAGCATTGCCACTTAAACACAGAGCAACAGGCTTTGCAACAACATGCATTTTCTGAATAAGAAGAAGCATAAATCAACAGTATAAAAATATGACAGAAAACCAGAACATTCTGCAAAATCAAGGACAGATGAAAAGCCACTGTAGTACTAGTGTCTACCTTGGATGGGGGGAATACTCTGCACACTTACACTGCATAACTGCTCCTTGCCTTGTTTGGACACATCCAGAGTCACTATGTGGGGGAGTGGGGTGCAGCAAGTATGTCACAATATGAAATGTCTCTGGCTGACGATGATGGCCCTGACACATTAGTCATACCTCTCAACCTCAGAGCAAGAAATATGGACAAAGCCATAAATAGAAGTGGAACAAAGGCCCAAAAATAAGGACAAGTTTTAAATATTGCTCGTATAAACTTAGAAAGATAATAGAATAGTAGGTCTTGCATTAGTATGAATTCTCTGAAGGGCATGAAATCTGAAACTCAAATGTGTTTCATTATTTTGTACTTTACTCTTTAATGATTTGCCACTAATTTGCCAGAAAACCACAGTTTTATGAAAAACTGAACAAAATGTGATGCAAAAATATAAAATAGCCACACAATACAGCTGGGAACCTGTCAAAGAAGGAACACTTTTTTAATATTAGTACTGTTAACTTGAGCAGCTGACAAAATAAGAGAATCTACATGCATTTCTGAAATTAAAAGTAATCTATTACTCTGATCATTACAATTATTTATTAATTGTAAACCCTCCATGTTTTCTTCCAAATTTGCCATTTTGTGGAGGGATTATTAGGGAGAGAACAACATTCTGAGCCAAAATTGGATACAGTTGAGAGGTTTGGATATACCTAATTCTATAAAGTGATTTATTTGCTTGTACCTCTCAACCTCTTAACGCAGGAAATCTGGAAAAGGCCAAATATATTGTGGGAACATACAAACAGTACTAAAAATTGCTGTTATATAAACTTAGTGGACAGAATAACAGGTCTTGCTTTAGCATGCCTTTTTCTGAAGGGTATGAAGTCTGAAACACAATGTCTGTCATTATTTAGTGACTTTATTCCTAAATGATTTGCCAGAAAACCACAAATGTTATGAGGAACAAACCAAAAATAAGAAGCAAAAATCTATTCATTCTGCAAAAATCTGAACAGTTGAGAGGTATAGTTCAGCCAGGGCTGAGTTTGCCATCCTTCCCCCCTCACAAAATCATGGTCGAATGGGGCTTACCCCATGCAGCTATTCCAATGTTCCATTACTTGGCTATTTTGCCCCATTTACAATAAACACTGTAATGTGCATACTGCTTTACTTCTACGATGATTTGGATTTCATTTAAAAGTTTTATTTTACATTTTACAGCACAAATATTAATAGACATCTGCTAAAAATGCAATGCAGTTTCACAATGAAAACAGACTTAGCATTAAAACGTATCTGCCCTTGAAACTCAAATTCGTTGAAACAGCATTGAAACCCACATTCAAAGAAAATACATCTGGCCAGTGGCAGATAAAGATTAACTTTGGGCTGTTTTCAAATCATAGTCCCCTTGCACCTTGCACAGGAAACATACATGTGTCTTTGATACACCTTCCTGATTGTATTAAATTATATTCCTTGTATAATACAGTACAGTTGTTAGACAGCATTTTAAATTTATTGTTTTGAACATTTTTCCAGTAAACAATGAAACAAAATGCATGCACCAATAATGACAAAACTGACCAATTCAGAACATTTCCATCATAAAAGTCTAGTCAAACTTCTATAATCCACCAGTATCAGTAAATATGCACAATCTCAGCAGAAGTAAAAGTCATCTAAATAATTTCACATTAAAGAGATCCGTAACTAATAAAGAGGTTGCTGCTAGCAAACAACTTTATATTCCATTGTTTCATCTACAAATAAAGTGCCTGTTGCTCTTGAGGAATAAATTGCCTATGCTACATTAAAAAATGCTAAGCTAGTAATATTGCAATAGGGAATGGATGGCAAACTGATAACAGGTTCATCGTTACTAGGTATGTCCACCAAAGAGGACATTCTCAGGACTGCAACATCCACCTCCTTTAAAAGTACAACACAGTACAGTATCAGTAATGCATCTATATACAGTGGGAATAGAACCCACAGTCTTCTGCATCAAAAGCAAGTACACTTCCTGTTGTGCTATTAACAACACAAGCAGACACAGCATAAGCAGCACTAAACTTCTCTTCAAGCTCTCTGCTCCTTGTAAAATGTACTCAACACTCAACTGTATTTCTCAGCTTTGAAGCACAAGAAATCTGGAAAAAGACAACATTTATTCAGGGGGGTAGGCAAAAGCCCCAAAACATTGCTCATATAATCTTGGAAAGTTGCTAGAATAAAATGCTGTATTACCACCATGCATTTCACTGCCAAGTCTTGGACCCAGGACCCTGTGCACTACAGTCAGAACAACATATCACTATGCCAAATCAGCTGTTTCTTGAAAGATAGGTAGACTGAAACTTAAATGGCTATCATTTAGTGAATTCAGTTCTCACCATAGCTCTCAACTTGTTAGCACAAAAAAGCTGGACAAAGCCAATAATGGGGGAATACAGCCCCAAAATATGGACACATTTAAAATATTGATGTTATAAACAGAAAATTGCTAGAATAAAAGGCTTTGCATTACCATGTACTTTCTGAAGAATATGAAGTCTGAAATTCAAATGCCTGTCATTATTTAGTGAATTCAAAATCCAGAAAAAACACAGATTTTATGAGGAACAGGGCAAATATGAGGCAAAAATTTCACATGTGGTGGTGGGTAGGGAATTCAAGCTCTTGCTACTTATTCACAAGGTACAGGGTTTGAGTCTAACCACCAGATATATTTCCTGATTCTTTCTAGCTACTGGGGCATGTTGTACACACACGCACACACACACACACACACACACACACACACACACACACACACACACACACACACATTTCCGTTAATATAAAACACAAGTACCTTCAGAGTTTCAGTCCAAAAGCTGTTTCCTTAATTCCAGCCAAACGCCTAGTTTCAAA
This sequence comes from Protopterus annectens, assembly GCF_019279795.1. NCBI lineage: Eukaryota > Metazoa > Chordata > Ceratodontiformes > Protopteridae > Protopterus > Protopterus annectens. Next base: position 331,195,956 of record NC_056751.1, on the reverse strand, counting down.
ATGGATGAAAAAGCCCCACAAGAGAGTCAAAGTCCTGGCCTTCCCATGACAGCAGGCTCCAGCCTGCAGATGTTGCAGTCTGATCCTCTTCCAGTCTATGCAGCTGTAACTGCATAGACTTCTGGGATCTTTGCTGTTGCAGACTGTCTTCCTAATCCAGACTGTTTCACCAGCAGTCCGGATTCTGTGCACATGCTCCGGACTGCTACTGGACAGTCCAGACTTGGGAAAAGCCATGAGTGTGCATGCGCGAGTTCCGGGACTCCATGTTTGTTGTTTTATTTTTTTTTTCCTTTTTCTTACAGCTGGGGGGGCTGCAGTCCTGCAGCCCAATAGCACGAGCTGCCCCTGAATGCAACCATAAATCAGGCTCTTAGGCATCTCTTGGGAATGGCATGCTTGTCCAGCCAAAACTGATTCATAAAAATTTCAGGCATAATGGCCATTGATGATTTCTGTGCCACAGCTGCATGCTGCTGTCACAAAAGGATCTGGTTGTTCTTCTGCTCCCATTGGCAGGGGCTTTACCATATCAGTGGCTAGAAGATATTGTGTGTGGTTTTTGTTAACAGGTTACACTGCACTACAAGGTTTCACATACTGAAAGTTTCTGTTTCCATTCAAAAGTGAAAAAAAATGTTAATTGTGTTTCATACCTCACTGACACTGTTGCTCAACTATGCAATGCAGTACTAAGCATAACATTAAATTAGAGAGAATGTTGTCACACTTGGAGGAAATACAGCAGCTTGTATGCATTTCTGGCCATGTAACTTGTCTCGCTATAGCAGACACTATTCTGTAATACTGCTTGTTGTTACTCTCCTTCACTGGGTGTCAGTAGTGCAGTAAGTTTGGGCTGCCTCCTTCCTCCTAGGTTGAGTGAGATTGTATTCACTGTTCATTGTCACCCTCCTCAGCTGGCTTCTCCATTTCCTGGGTCACTAAATGAACCCAGTTCCCAGATCAAGGGGGCCACAGTCAGGACTTTATTTCTTTGTGCCATGGGGTGAGTTTGTAATATGCATTTGATATACTACATACTGTATTTTACATTTGTGGTTGTTTTTCTTTAACTTATTGTGCTGAAGCTTGTTTTGCCACTGGCCTATTATGATTGATAAGCTTCATGATCAGTTAGTTTACTTACTCAGTTATTGTGTATGAGTGTAATGCTCCTTTAATCTGTCTCTTCATGTGGCTTTTAGTACAGGACCTGCACAAGTTTAATTGTAGTGTACTAATAGTGCCTGCTCCCTTATGGAGCTAAGTTTTTTTCAGAATTGCATACACTATTCCAAATGACATCTCACAAATCATACAAAGAGTTGCAACTACTTTTTTTGTTACCACTGATAAATGCCATGAAAAATGTTCCTGTGAAGCTCAGTATCCCTTCAGCCCTCCTTAGCTATGTTAGAAACCTAGGAGGAAACTCCCAGATATGCTCAGAATTAGTTCAAAATGATGTGAAAATTACTGAACCTACACACATTGCTAACATACTGGCTGACAGGTTCAGTGCAAACTTCTCCCCTCCCCAAAGGAGAGATATCTATTCCAGAGGATTGTAGCCCCCAAACATCTCCAACGCCCAGGTGAGAACTGCCCTCACTAAGGCAAAAACACAGCATCCATGGGACGGATGGTGTCCCCGGCTGTGTGCTTCATGAACTCAACGAGGAATTAAACCCACAGTTAGGACAGCTGTTTAATCTTAGCCTCACCTCAGGATACGTGCCAAGGAGTGGCGCACGGCGACTGTGGTCCCACTTCATAAGGGCGGTGCCTCCACAGACCCTGGAAATTACCGCCCATTAGCTTGACAAGCCTTATCTGCAAAGCCATGGAGAGGATCATAATGGAACTCATAAATAAAGACATAGGAACTTGCAGACTTTGGATCCAACCCAGTTTGGCTTTGTCAAAGGCAGATCCTGCCTCTTAAACTTGGTTGACTTTTTTCGAGACAGTCACCAAGGCCATTGATGAGGAAAGGCAGTCCATACAGCCTACCTCGACCTGGCAAAGGCCTTGACACAATACCCCACTCAGGTATCATCGAAAAACTCATCAGCTTGAATGTAAACCCATACATCACAAGATGGGTTGCAAACTGGCTAGCGACAGAACCCACAGGGTCAGAGTTGCTGGAGCCATGTCAGACTCAAAGCCTGTCACAAGTGGTGTCCCACAGGGCTCAGTCCTGGGTCCACTCTTGTTCGGCATCTACTTTTCTGAAGTACAAGCAAACACAGGAGGGTTATGGCTGACAAAGTTTGCAGATGACTGCAAACTGGCGCCATAGTCGAAAACACATCTGACACAGATATCCTCCAGAAGGGCCTCACAGAAACAGATAACTGGTGCCAGAGCCATGGCCTGAAGTTAAACGCCAAAAATGCATAGTCATACCCTTCGGGAAAAACAAGGTTACCCCTAGCTACCATATAGGTGACAATCCACTGAGCACAGAAAAAGTCATCAGGGATCTGGGGACCCAAGTTGACAGTAGTCTTCGTTTGACACTCATGTTGCTAAAGTAGTTAGGAAAACCTTCTATATCGCCCACCTGATCATGAAGGATTCACATCTAGATCAAGGGAGGTCATCGTCCCCTGTACTCATCACTCATTAGACCTATGATTGAGTACAATGCCCGTTCGAATGTATCTGACCAGACACCTGATGCAGCTCGAAAGGCCCCAAATGTTCCTCACCAAAAGGATAAAGGGTCTCAAAATATGTCTTATGCTGCCCGACTGAAAGAACTCCAGCTTTATTCAGTCTCATACCGCTTGCTCAGAGGTGACCTGTGCCTGACATATAAGGCCATGTCAAACCCAGATTTGATGAATAAGCTTCACCTCAAAAATCTAGATCCCTCAGAACCACAAGGGCGGAGACTTAAACCTTGACACGGTTATAAATAGAACGTGCTGGAGGGACAGATTCATCACCCAGAGACTCCCTATGCTGTGGAACAAAATCCCGGTACATGTGAGGCAGAGCACCTCGCTGGCCTTGTTCAAGAGGAATCTTGACCAATGGATGGGAGATCGCAGATATACCCCAGGGATTACTTCAGTGTCACTGCTTGTCAGAGGCACAGAAAAATGATAGGCATAGTTTTTATTCAAACTAAAGGGGTGGCGAAAGCCACATAACTATGGGCTAGGCTTATAAACGCCCTTGGGCAGATAGCCTAGTATGAACCTATGAACCTATGAACCTTACTTCTTACATTTTACTTACCTAATTTAAAATGGTTTGATGTAAGTCCCTGCAAATCTACTTCTGTTATGCTAACACTTCATCCCTCTCTTCCCACTCTGTACTTTTACTCTGGACTGTGTTTCGTATATACATTATGTTGCACTTTATTGCACTGATTTAACCTCACACATTTATCCCATGTTTATAACTTTGTTAAATCAATAATCTTTCTTTTTACCCTGCTGTGTGCAATTTGCTATGCTGTAGACTTTTTTTTTGTCATCTGCAGAGGTGTACATTTTTCCACCAGTCCCATGCAACATCTCTTATAAAGAAGTCACTAATCTAAGCTCTTTAAAAAAATCACACTTTAGTATGAGCCTTTACTTTTTGTTTGTCAAACTGTCAGCTATGTAGACCACTAATTATGCAAAGTAGTAATGATGGCTTCTGCTGACATAGATTGAAGGATTATAAAGAGATGCAAACCTCTACACTATGATAAGATCATTATCGTAGGAAGATGTAGCCTATTTCTCCTCCAGATTGTAAGTTTAACAGATGGGATATCAAGGCACTGTCATGTTCCAGAGAGTATCCAGGTTGGGGACATGGTGGCATATTTGTTGTTTGCAAATGACAATGTTCTATTAGTCTCATATATTCCCAGGGTCCTCTAGAATGATTTGCTGCTGAATGTGAAGCAGTTGGGATGAAAACCAGCATCTCGAAGTTGGAGGTCATGATTCTCTCCTTGAAAAGAATGAATTACCATGTGCAGTGTGGGTGAATAAGCTGCTTCAGGTGAAGAAGATTAGATTTCCTGCAGTTTTGTTCACAAGTGAGGCAATCAAGGATTTAGAGTTGAGACGTGCAGAAGTACTGTAGGCATTGTACCATAGTGTGGTGGTGAACTGGGTACTGAGTTATTGAACAAAGCTCATTCTGTGCCCCTATCCCCAGTTATGTTCATGAGCTTTGGATACTGACTAAGAGGATAATATTGTGGCTACATGAAACAGAAATGAAGTTCCTACACAGGGTGACTGGTCTCATTCTCTGTGTTAAAGTGAAGAACTCACCAGTCTGGAAGGAGATGGAAGTAAGCTGTAGCCACAGCTCTTGTGTAATGTCAGGGTCAGTTGAAATGATTTGGGCATCTTATAGGTTCATAGGTAGGTACTAGGCTATCTGCCTGAGGGCATTTATAAACCTAGCCAGAGTGTGTCGGCTTTCACCGCCCCATTGATTAATTAACTGATCCTCTGTCAAGCAGAGCCAATGAAGTGATCCCAGGGGTGTATTTTCTGTTACCCATCCATCAAGGTTTCTCTTGAAGAGTGTTAGTGAGGGGCTCTGCCTGATGTAATTTGGAATTTTGTTCCAAAGCATGGGGAGTCTCTGTGACAGGAATCTATCCTTCCAGCATGTTCTATTTATAGTTGTGGTGAGGTTTAGCTCACTAGAGCACATGGCTCGCAGTGACTTGGATTTCTTTAGGTGGAGCATGTCCATCAATTCTGAGTTGGACATGGCTTTGTAAGTCAGGCAGAGATCATCTCTGAGTAAGCGATATGTCACTGAGTACAGCCGGAGGTTTTCAGTCAGGCTGCATAGGACATATAATCCTCTTGGTGAGGTACTTTTGTGGTCTTTCCAGCTGATGGAAGTTTCTTGTGAGGTACATAACAAATGGGGCATTGTACTCTATGATGGGTCTAATGAGTGATGAGTATAGGGGCACTATAACCTCTTTATTTCTAGATGCGAAACCTTTAGTAATTAGATGGGCCACATGGAAGGATTTCCTAACTACTTTGGCAATATGATTGTCAAAGTAGAGATTACTATCTACCTGGGTCCCCAGATCTCTTATTACCTCTTCTGTATTAAGGGGGCTGCCACCTATGTGGTAATTTGTGAATGTTTTGTTTTTCCCAAATGGGATGACTATGCATTTTTTGGCATTTAGCTTGAGGCCATGACTTTGACACCAGGTGTCCGTCTCAATAAGGCCCTTTTGGAGGATGTCCGTGTCAGCTGGAGTGTCAATTATGGCTCCCAGTTTGCAGTCATTGGCGAACTTGGTTAGCCATAGTCCTCCTGTGTTTGCCTGCACTTCTGAGAAGTATATGCCAAACAGTAGGGGTCCCAGGACTGAGCCTTGTGGGACACCACTTGTGACTGGTTTAGAGTCGGACCTGGAGCCCGCTATTCTTACTGTGTGAGTTCTGTCTGTAAGCCAGTTGGCAACCCATCTCATGACGTAGGGGTTTATGTTCAGGCTGGTGATTTTTTCTGTAATACCTGAGTGGGGAATGGTGTCGAAAGCCTTGGTGAGGTCAAAGTAGGCTGTGTGAACCACCTTTCCCTCATCTATGGCCTTGGTGACTGTCTCAAAGAAGCCAACCAGGTTTAGTAGGCCTGATCTGCCCTTAATAAAGACAAACTGAGTCGGATCAAGTGTTTGGAGGTTCCCAATGTCTTTGTTAATGAGTTCCATGATGATGCGCTCCATAGCCTTGCAGACCAGGCTAGTCAGGCTTATGGGGCGATAGTTACCAGGGTCAGTTGTGGCCCCTCCTTTGTGGAGAGGAATAACCATTGCTCTGCGCCATTCTATGGGCACATAGCCTGTGGAGAGGCTGAGGTTGAACACCGTGTTTAGGTGGGGGGTTAGTTTGTTCTGTAGTTCGTGCAAGACGCAGCCTGTGACACCACCTGGTCCCATTGATGCTGTGTTTTTGGCTTTTGAAAGGGCTGTTTTCACCTCTGTGCCTGTGAGTTTTGGGACACTACACTTTTCCGGTATTGTTGTAGGCCCTTTTGGAGGTGAGAGGGGGGTGAAGTTTGCACTGAATCTATCTGCCAGGATGTTGGCAATATCAGTAGGTTCAGTATATTCTGTGCTATTTTGCACTAGTTCAGTGCATATCTGCGAGTTGCCACTTAGATTCTTAACATAGCTAAAGAAGGCTTTGTGGTTATCTTTTGAATCCTTGGCTATTTTTCTTTCGAAGTTAGCCTTGGATGATTTCATGGGGGACCTCAGCTTCTTACTGATACTGATCAGGGATGTCTTTCCTTCTTGGGATTTGCCTTTTTTCTGAACTAGTTTCCTCCTTCTATTGTATAGCCTGTTTATTGCAGGGGTCCACCAAACTTGTTTCCTTCTCTTAGAGGAGTGAGTCTTGGTTTTGCTAGGGGTGGCATGATCTATGCATCCTTGTAGGTGCTCATAGAGTGCATTTGTAAAGGTTTCTGCATCTTGGGCAGCATTATCCTTTAGCGTGGGGGCTGTGAAATTTACCACCTCTATCTTAAGTAAGGTGAAGTTTGCTTTAGAAAAGTTTTTTACTGTGGTTTCCTTAGTTGGGGTTGGTGGTGGGGTGTGGGCATCCAGAGTGATTAGTTTATGGTCTGATCTAACCAGTGACGGGTTGACCGCCGGTGTGGAACACCTGCCGCCCATGTTGGTGATGACCAAGTCCAATATGTTTTCACCTCTGATAGGGGAATTTACCAGCTGATCCAGGGCATTTGAGTTGATGAATTCCAGGAAGCGCTGGACCTAGGAATTTGTACTTAAGTAGTTTTCCCAGTGAATGGTAGGGTAATTGAAATTGCCCATTATCAGGGTGTTTGGTAGGACCTTCATGTTTTCTAGTGTCTCCAGAAAGGTGGAGTGGTGGTTCTGGGTTATGGAGGGTGATCTGTAGCAGGCCACAATTTGCATTGCAGATTTGCTCAATGTTAGTTGCACATGGATGATCTCAGAGGTATCATGCTGAACCACTAACCTGGAGGTGTAGGTATCCTTGATGAATATGGATACACCCCCTCCTTTTGTGTTTCGGTCCGTGTACTGTGGCCGAAATGTATGGTATGAGTTGTAGCCCGGTAGTGCTGGGGTGCTCTCTGGAGCCTTGAACCAGGTTTCAGTTACTGCACAGATGTCAACGTTCTCCATACTGAGGAGTGCTTCAAGCACGTGCATTTTGAGATATAAACTCCTGGCATTGAGTAGCATAACCCTCAGTTTTTTGTTAATTGTGCTGTTTACGGAGGTGAGTTTGACTTTTGAGTCTTGCCTAAAAAAGGCAGTATGGCAGCAGCAAGAGCCTTGGCCAGTATTTGAAAGCCTAGGGGTGACAGGTGCAAGCTATCTCTTGTGAAGCAATACGGCTTGTCGAGCATGTTGTCCTAGGCTGACAGACACTGGATCCCCTTTGAATGACACCAGAAGCTTAGCTAATTGTTGAAATTGATATTTTTTTCTTTATACTGAGGTATCATTCTTGGTGAGGGAATGATGCTTCTCAGAGTCAGGGTCATACCAGCCTGGGCTACATGATCAGAGAGCTCTTCCATGTCTCTTTTCATGTAGTCCAGGGAGGTACTTCTCAGGTCATTCACACCAACATGAACAATGACAGAGTCATATTTGTACTTGTTCTGGAGTGACCTGAGTGCTTGTGTTATGTGGCAGATTCTGGCTGCCGAAAGGCAGCTAACAGTAACCTTCTGCTTGTCCAGCCTAGTGAGTGGGACGTCAGTGTGCCTGACTATAGAGTCACCTATTACTAGTGTGTTAGGTATGTTATTTCGCCTTAAGGGCTGTGATTTTGCGGCACACTGATTTTGTGTTTTATGTGTTGTCTGGTTTGTGACGGGAAGTGCAGGTTGTTTGGGTGTCTGCTTTGGAGGTCTCTGATGCTTTTGCAGGTTTTTATTTAGAGCCTCTGAGTATGATTTTGTGTATTTATGTGTATTTTTGCCAGCGCTGTTTTAGTAGATCTGTGTGCGGCTGGAGTTGTGGTGCAAGTGTTAACCTTCTCCTCTTGACTGTCTGTTCCAGTCTTGGGTGGAGACAGCTTAGCTTCCAGTTTGGCTGTATAATTGCATCTCTTGCATATGTTAGTGTTTTGTGGTAGGAGGAGAGGGTTGTCTGTGTACATGAGGCAGTTTTAACATTGCCTCAGGATACCCAGATTCACCAGCTGGACTGGAGAGTGCACCTGAAGTTGCCCTTTGGTCATGCCTGAATAGTAGGGTGAGCTGCTTAGTCGCTTGGTTGGTGAGGGGTGATTAAAGAGTCTTGCCTTGCTGGGCAATCAGTGTCAGGGTATATTAGTGCATGCTATTAGGTCTGAGCAAGTGCTGACCTGTAAGATGCTTTTTGAATGCTTAGGTTGAGAGTTAGACTAGTTTCAAGGGAAAAACTGAAGAGGAGACTTAGTGGAGCCGGGAATAATTTAACCATAGCTAACCGGCACTGCCCGGTACGCAAAACTGTGCAAACGTGGTTTTTATAGTAGGGAAATAAAAGAGACAGAAATTAGCCCACAATGGCCAATAAACTACTAACTTCTGGGCTGGAACCACTCCTCCAGGGACAGATAGGTTGCTCAAAGCTCCCCTCTCTCACAGGTGAACAGAGAAACTTCCTTCTATCTAAGTAAGGTATGGGTAACTCAGAAACTAGTATCACAGCCCTGAATTCAGCACTAGCCTGAAAACTGGACTATACTAGCTTAGAAAGGCGGGAAACAAGGATTTTATTTATTTATTTATTTATTTTTTTTTTTTGAAAAGATAAGGCAAAAACAGTAAAAAAATACACTCAAAACAACTCTAAATGACTACAAACGATCAGAAAAGGCTATTGCACTTTAGTGTGTAGCCTACAACAGTTAAACAAATTATTTAAACAAAAAACAACTTTTTAAAAGTACAGGCAGTCAAATAAGTACAATATGTAAAAAAACAAGCTTTTAAATCACAATAAACGCTGGAAAATCTGCGTTTAGGCGGAAAACAGTTAAGTACAGCAAGAAAGTACAGAAAATTGATACTTAATCACTCCAAAGTCTCTCTCCTAGGCTAGAAGGCTTGTATCAGTTTAAGGCTTTCTAGTGCTACCAGTAAGTTAGTTACAGGAAAGATGGGAAACAAGCACAGATGTGGTCTTTTAAACCAGAAAGTTGAAAGAGACGGACAAACTGTCCAAATGCTCAATAAACTACAATTTCTGGGCCAAGAACCTCTCCTCTCATGGTAGACAGGCTACCTAGTGCTTACTACTCCCACTGATAAGCTAGAAGGCTTTCCTCCAACACAGAAAGGCTTGTGGGGCTCAGAAGCTTACCAACAGTCCTGGATACAGCAACTCTGTATCTGGACTAGGCTAGTTACAGGAAAGGTGGGAAACAAGCGCAAGTGCGACTTTTAAACCAGAACATTGAAAGAGATGGAAAAAAAAATGCCCAAATGGCCAATATCTAAATTTCTGGGCCAGGACCCACTCCTCTTCTGGTAGATAGGCTACCTAATGCTTACCACTCCCACTGATAAGCTAGAAGGCTTCCCTCCAACACAGAAAGGCTTGGGGGGGTCTCAGAAGCTTACAACGTGTCTTGGAATACAGCAAATCTGTACCTGGACTAGACTAGTTACAGGAAAGGTGGGGAATAAGTAAAAACGTATACTTTTAAGCCAGCAAGTTGAAAGAGATGGAAAACTTCCCAAACGGTCAAATAAACTACAATTTCTGGGCCAAAACTCACTCTTCCCGTGGAGGATAGGCTACCTAGTACTTACCACTCCCACTGATAAGCTAGAAGGCTTTCCTCCAACACAGAAGGGCTTGGGGGCTCAGAAGCTTATTAACAATCCTGGATACAGCAACTCTGTAACTGGACTAGGCTAGTTATAGGAAAGGCGGGAAACAGGCACAAGTGCGGTTTTCAAACCAGAAAGTTGAAAGAGATGGAAACAAACTGCTCAAACAGCCAATAGCTACAATTTCTGGGCCAGGGACCACTCCTCTTGTGGTAGATAGGCTACCTGATGCTTACCACTCCCACTGATAAGCTAGAAGGCTTCCCTCCAACACGGAAAGGCTTGGGGGGCTCAGAAGCTTACAAAGAGTCCTGGATACAGCAAATCTGTAGCTGGACTAGACTAGTAACAGGAAAGGCAGGAAACAAGCACAAACACAGGCTTTTAAATCAGAAGGTTGAAAGAGATGGAAAAGCTTCCCAAACGGCCAATAAACTATAATTTCTGGGCCAGAAACTCCTCCTCCTGTGGTAGATAGGTTACCTAGTGCTTACCACTCCCACTGATAAGCTAAAAGGCTTCTCTCCAACACAGAAAGGCTTGGGGGGGCTCAGAAGCTTACCAACAGTCCTGGATAAAGCAAATCTGTACCTGGATTACACTAGTTATAGGAAAGGCGGGGACCAAATGCAAAACAGGCTTTTAACCAGAAAGTAGAAAGAGATGGAAAAACTGCCCAAATGGCCAATGAACTACAATTTCAGGGCCAAAACCCACTCTTCCCATGGTAGATAGGCTACCTAGTGCTTACCACTCCCACTGATAAGCTAGAAGGCTTCCCTCCAACACAGAAAGGCTTGGGGGGCTCAGATGCTTACCAACAGTCCTGAATACAGCAAGTCTGTATCTGGACTTGACTAGTTACAGGAAAGGCAGGAAACAAGCTTAGAATTTTTTTTTGTTACAGAAAAGCAGCTAAAACAGCAGTAAATACAATTCAAATTGTAGTGCGGGCCAGCACACCTGAGCGTGTAGCAACACTACGGCAAATACAGTTCAAATAAATGCAATTAAATTAACAAATGACTAAAAAACAAGTGCAGAAGGCAGTAAATTAGAAGGCAACTAACAAGCAGTAATAAGTGCAGAGTAAGTGTGACTGAACAGATAACAGCACGCAGAAGAGCAACTAAGACAGTTACAGTAAGAGCAGATGAATAAGATATATCTATATCTATCTATCTATATATATATATATATATATATATATATATATATATATATATATATATATTTTTTTTTGTGAGGGAAGGAATAGAGCAGGATTAAGAGGCTACAGGGGTTGTCCTTCCCAAATGCTCTGTTTGTACACAGTAGGAGTGCCTGAAATCAGAATATGATCTCACTGCACTCAGTTGAGTGAGCAAATGAGATGGGCCCAAAAGGAGTATCCAAATACAAATCTACAAGAGGGGCGGGCAATTTCAAAGCCACTAACATTAATGCCAAAACAAGAACAGGGAGGGTAGGTAAGGAACTAACCGTAGAGAGACAGCCACAAATTCAGCTGAGTTAATATTCAGTGAAAAACACAAATAAATAAATTAAATACAATACTATATGCAAAAGAGCAGATAAAAGTGTATTTAAATTCACTTATACATCCAGCTAATTTCAGGTAGATGTTAGCCAGCCAAAGCTCTGATATTAAGCAGAGATAACTCAAAATGTACCACTTATATAAGGCAAGACAGGATGTTAGTGATGAGCTGAAACTACACCCCATTGCTATCAATGGCTACGCAGAAATTATAAAAAGTACTCTGTAGAGAGACAGCCACAACTTCAGTTGAGTTAATATTTAGTGAAAAACACAAATAAATAAATTAAATACAATAGTATATGCAAAAGAGCAGATAAAAGTGTACTTAAATTCACTTATACGTCCAGCTGATTTCAGGTAGATGTTAGCCGGTCAAAGCTCTGATGAGGATGTACTAAAGATGCCTCCCATGAGAGGTGCAAATATCATGACACAATTAGACCAGGAGATATGTCAGATGCAAGACACATTGAAAATGTTTTCTTTCTCAGCTCACCTTGGAATATTTGGAGATCTCTTATACATTTTTCTACCTCTCTCTCTATTGCTATTACTAACTTACCCTACCATCCCTTCCTCTACACATACCCCCCCTGAGGTTACACTCATACCTTTTCCACAACTATTCTTACTATCCCCTCTATCACTCCCTACCCTACTCTACTTGTACTATCCTATGCTTTCACCAGTATAATCTGTTGCCATATTTCTTGACCTCTAGAATATTAATAATAGTCATGATAATCATCTAGTATGTAAATAATGCTGCATTTTCCTATTATCAGGCTTTCCATATAATTTATGCTTGAAAACTATGACTTTATTATGTCTGTTGAGTTTTTATTCTGACAAAATGCTGGGTAGTTTTTCAAATTTTGTGCTTGAATGTTATGACTATTATGTCTGTTAAGTTCCCATTCTGACAAACTAATGTGCCGTTTTCATATTTGTGCTTAATATTATGACTTTATTACATCTGTCTAGCTTTTCATTCTGTTAACCAAACCATATGCATCTGGAGCTTGTTTCCCCGGGCTTCCGCTGAAAATGGGTACCTCATGACCCAGTTGGACTTTCCCAGTAAACAAATGCCAGATCGATAGATAAATAAATAAATAAATAAATAAACCTCACAGAATGAGCCGAAGACTATTGTTTTGGATAAGGAAGTCTAGTCTACCCTGCTTAGTTTGCTATTACGGCTACTCTCAATGAAACAACTGGTTTAGAAAATGGATAGATGCAACATAATTTATTGTTAAGTTTGTAGTTCTAAGGAATTCCCCTGTAGAAATAGAACAGTGACTTAAGTGTAGCATTTGGGAAGAATAATCTGATTTTTCAGCATTATGTAGTATGTTATTTGAATTAGAACAGATTGCGATGCATACTAATTTGTTCCTCTTCTGAAATAATGATAGTGTTATGAAAACAGCCCAAGAAAACATAATGAAAAGATTTAAAAGGAGAGTAAGGGCCTGTTTGGGATTTTTGCCACAAGGTGGCAGTATCGAACTATTCATTATTAGGCTACACATCAGAACATAAATTCCCTCCCTTTAGCAGCAGCAAGATGGAATGTAAAAATGCTCACTAGAGACAATAGCATTTCAGATGCCCAAAAACATTGCAGATATAATAATATTCTTAGCTGCACAAAAGTCTGCAAAGCATATTTAGAAATGAATCGTTATTGTACATGGAAGTTCTTCACTGGAACTGTCAAATGCAACTTATAACTTCTTTGTGAAAGTTTTTTTGAACTTCTAAAATTCTTTTTATGTTTTAGTGTAGTTTTATTTTTAACCTGAAGTTTTATACTAAACAAGTTAAGACTTTTAAACTACAAAGCAATTATTTGCCCTGCTGTTTCTGCCTTATGTAGTGCACTGCTATTGTCTCCATGGTTCTTGTTGCTAGGATACCTGTGTTGATTCTTGACTGGAGTTTACTGTAGAGCACACAGAGTGTAACAGACAGGCAGGTGCTAGTTCTACAAGCTGGAGATCAGGTAGGGATACTCTCACAATGTTAACCAAGAAATTGTTTGTTCGTTTATTTTACTGGAAGGAGAGACATTATCTGTGAATTAAAAATGTGCAGTAATTTCTGCCTTTTCCCCTTAAAATCCTTTTAACTACCAGAATTAGTAATTATTTTCATAGGACATTAACACTCTGACTTTCAATCTGTAAAGTGCTTGAATGTATAGGAACAAATTACCCTTAGCCTCTTGTTGCTGTAGCAGTATGGAACGAATGGGATAATATTGGGCTATAGTTGATCATGGATAAAGTAAAGCTACTGCCTGGAAATGTGCATGGATTTAAAACTGAAATGCATTGTAAGCCATGTATTTAATTATAGGACAAAACATTGTATAGTGTGTACTACAACAAGTATCAAATCTAGCTCCCAGCCGGGAGCCATGTCTGGTATTATTAGGAAAATATTTTGCTAGTGATAGACTGCTGCTGATGGCATTGGCAGTGGAGGATGACACTACTTATGGGTTACTGCAGTGGTAAATTAACTGTGCCATTGCAGAACTGTGTAATCTCAACTGAAGACCTATCATGTAGTACGCTATGGCTGGGCACCACTGCACTGTTGAGAGGTCTTGTTCAGCCAATTTATTATTACTAGCCATGTTGATATTAATCGGTAATATAAAACTGAAATTACAAAAATCTGTTGCTATGAATGGCTTAGTATTTTGGGAGGAGACAATATTTCTCATGATTAGCTGCTTTTATTAGGAGATTATTACATGTTTTACTGATTTTTGACAATGACATTCTCACTTTTGGTGGGGTACTTCAGCTGATTCTGTTTTTGTCACTAGATGCTATTGCAAGGTCTCTTATGTTTTGACTGGTTACCAGTCAGAATTTGTTCTTATTTTTGTTGTTTGTTGATGGTTCTGTCCATCTCCATCTCCCATCTCTTACTATCTTTGTCACCCTCCACTTCATCCATCCAATCTCATTTTTGCTTGTTGCAGCCAGGGCACTCAGATTTGTAATCAGTTTCTTTTACACTGTCATTTTACCCGTGATTTTGCGTTTGAGTATAGTGGTTAACTTTGGCTTATATTACTAGGTGCCACAGGATTTTCGGATAGCCATGGTGCACAGTGAGCAGAGTGGGTTTCTGCCAGGCATATGCTTCTAGCCTGTCACTAGAGGTATACCTGAAATCTTCTACTGGCCATTTCTCACTATAGGCTCATAGGTTAATACTAGTTTAATGACCACCAGGGTCTTTACAAGCCTAGCCATGCAACCCAACCCAGTTTTGTCCCAGGATGCCTATATGGTGGGTTATATTAGTAAAGAGGCAGTTGATAGTTATGTGGTTGGGGTTGTTAATTTGAGATTAATTTACTTGCTGTCATCCTCCGTCCATCAGAGACATGGTGGCCAGACTGGGGGTAAATTTGTGATTTCCCATCCAATGATCAGTGATTCTTTTGAACAGGGTCAGGGATAAACTGTGCTACATGTAGATGGATAGCTTATTCCATAGCATGGGGATCCTTTGAGACAAATATCAGTCCCTTCAGCAGGTTCTGTTTATATCACAGTCAGAGTTCAGGTCCTTGCATCTACTGTTTCTGGTGTTGTTTGTCTTGTCTTATACAACTAGGCCTAGACACTATGACTATTTGTCACAGAATGAGTGTGTCTTTGTTTTGTGTGGGACTGTATGATATATGGCAGACAGCCTGATGTTTATCATATTGATCACTGTTGCAGTAACCTTAGCAATATGGATTATATACCACATAGGATATAACAGCTAGTCATCTTCCAAAGCTTTAAGGCATCTGTCACACAACCAAACCATCAGTCATCTCGAGTTGAGCTGGCTAAAAATATACATTTGAGCACCAAGCCCTTCAGAGCTTTCCTGCCTCCAAAGAACATGCTTATCTGAGGCTTTTGAGGATCTATGGTTGGTTTGTGCCTTTCCTTTGCTGGGCATATAAACTCCCTTTGGGGAAAACCTTCCATTTTTAAAACAGACAATAAAAATGTTTCTTAATACTTTACTATTCAGAAAAGTTATTTTAAAACTAGAAGTTTATGTTTTAACAAACTGTCATGAGACTATATTATACTTAACATATTTTACAAAGTTGTTTTAAGTAATTAAAAAAATTTTATGGGCGATATTTTACTTGAGGGCCTCACCAGATGCGCAGTAGCAAGCCGTGCCCAAAACCCGCCCCCGTGCTATTTCATAATCGGGCACTAATGAATATGCATTCCCTCAGTAGCGACACTAGCATATGTCTATTTTACACAATAACTTTCAAACCTAACATCGCTTTACATGCATCACTACCTTAAAGGTCATTCAAAAGCTCCGATCAAGATGAATTTATGTCATGGAAAAAGGCAAAGTGAACTACACAGAAATACTTACAAATATTAAGATCGTCAATGGAAGGATCTTTGGCGATACTGTAGTTGAGGGCCTCACCAGTTTCTTTCGTGCAGAAGTGGGCGTGTCTCAAATTGAGTGACAACCTGGTATGCATGTTTAGTTTGCTCATGCATACATAACATGTAAAATATTAAATGTACACAAACATAAGCGACACTTTTAAGGGCATGAATGGCACACCCGACCGCACATGGTGCCTAGCTTACCTGGACGAGTTTATGTGTGGAGGAGCAGATATGACAATGACTTTGATACTTTATTTGTTAACCTGCTGAATCACGTACGCAAATTCCCAAGAAGCTGTTCTTAGTAAAGCTCCTGGCAATAACACTGAGGAAGAGTCAGCTGTGACACCAGCACCAAAAAAAAAGAGTCCGTTTGAACATTAATTGGGACACTGAACCATCATCGCATTCCGACTCTGATAAGAGAACTATAATGCTAACATAGTAAAAATCCTGATGACATTTGTTTTCACGGTTTCGTTTCTTTGCTGATTATAGTATAATAATAATTATAATATAAAACTTGTTAGTGCAATAAAACTTGTTAATTACAGATGTTAGTAACAGTTTACTGTTATATATACTGTCGTATTAACATGTCAGTTCACTTTTTCTTCAGTTGTACATTCGGAGGGAATGCATATTCATGAATGGGTGGGTTTTGGGCGGGGCTTGCTACTGCGCATCTGGTGAGCCCCTCAACTACAGTATCGCCGGATCTTTACAGCAGACTAGTGCTATTAAGGAAAATACAGAACACACCAAAGATTATAAGTTAACCAAATGAAAACATTTAACTGTGTGTTCAATGTGTGTATATGGTAAAAGCCAACCTAATCCTTTGTCACAAATTGTAATTAAATTACAAAACCTAGTTAGCCATTAAAAAAACACTGCAATAAAACATATTTTTGTACCACAGCAAATACAAAAGTTTTAATACACATGCAACTGGAACGATTTACATTCTGGTAGCAGTTACACCATACTATTTTTATGACAAAGAAAACTGAAGAAACTTTCCCCAAGAAACATTAGCAACACTACTAGCCATTTGAGAGAACATCTTGCATACTGCTACATATGAAAAATATGGCTTTCAGCTCGGCAAATATGACTGACTGAATTTAGTCTGGAAAATTAAGCGTCCTGCTGTGGTGACATTCCTACTGAGGTGACTTACATGCCAAAGCACTGCCAGCCACTTGGAAAAAGAGCTCTTCGTTCTCTGCATATAAATGAGGAGAAAAAAAACTTGTAAAAACTCCAAATGGTAAAGTTATGAACGGCAAGGACAGGTTTACTACTTCTGTGCTTCTTTTTGCACCTCCCATAAAAGTTATTCCCAAAGGCATTTAATTTACTTCTCACCAGCTGATTAGAATGCCATGTCAATCATGGCTCATTACATATGCAGACCTGGTCGTCAATCATTCACGACACACCCACTTCTGAGCAAAACGCAAGGTGAGGCCTTCAAGTAAAATATTGCCTTTTTTCTGTGGAGAAATTATGTTTATTTTACTTTTTGGGGCTGGAAAATGTTTAAAATGACTGTTAAGCTATTTTCATCTAAAAAAGTAATGATTAAAGAGAAGTTTTACCTGCTTGTTTTCAATGGGAATGATGCACCATTTTCTGTTTGACCATGATACAAACTTCCCGTCCCATGAGCTGTCCTTCCAGCCACTAAAAGAAAAAGTTAAACAAACAGCATTTGCCACCAGCAGGCTAGCAGTTTGCCTTTTTATTGTAGGTGGGTGAGTGACTCTGTTGTGGCCATTTGTTGTACCTCAGACCACTCATCTCTTACCCCGGATCCCTCTGGGGTAGCATTTACAGCCACTGTGGACCAGGGGTTAGCCATGTCCTCTGTAAGCTGTAGGAGTCCCCTCAGTGCGAAAGGAAGAGACATTCTTGTCATTCCTGGGAGAAGGAACAGGTAAGACTTCCCTGTTTTGTTAGAATGCTGTGACCATCCCTGGGGAAGCTGCTGCTGCTGATAATAACACTGTTTGCCCCATTTTTCCAGTCAAACAGAAAACTAAATGTAAATCTACTCATCCTGAAATTTCCTCAGACAGGAGTAGTTTACTGGATCTGGCTCAGAGTTTAATTCATCAATTGATCCTTCTTATAAAGAAGTTTCTAGTAAAAGGAAGAGGGATGCTGCGTTTTCCTTAAAAGAATCAAAGTTTTGAATCTGTAGAGGAAGATGAAGGGACAGATACAGGGTTTTCTCCTCAAATTTCTGATTCAGACTCAGTGTAAGAGAAAGAGAAACCTCCACACAGAGAACTAAAAACTGAAATGTCTTCTATTCCAGAATGTGCCAGTGTTCTTAGTGGGAGAACGCTGAGGTTCTCATTCCCTTAGAGAATATTAAGAGCTGTTACATAAGGCATTTCCAGAACCTGCAGCCTTTCTTCCAGTTCTGTTTGCTTTGGAGAATGCATGTGTTAATGCCTGCAGTTTTCCTGATTGTCTGCCAGCTGGCCCTAACTAGGCAGGTAGGATGTATAAAGTTCCTCAGTCTTTTAAGTTTTTATACACTCTTCCCAAACCTGACCCAGCAGCTGTAACTTTAGTTAATCCTACTGCTGCTAAACACTTTGTTAATTCCAATCCTACTTTTTGTGATAAAGATGATAAGATGACTGATAACTATGGGAAAAAAAAAGTAAAACCAGAATAAATACTGAGCGACAACAAACACGGCTATATAAAATAAATCAAAAAATCTTTTATTATACCTTAGTAAGCGCTTTTGTGTTGACCTCAACACTTCATCAGACTTTAAAAATACACAGATTAACACTCACTAATTAAAATCCAAAGAACAAATCAGAGACTGATTCCAATTATGACATAATAAGCTATCCAATCAACTGTAGAAGGTCTAACAGCAAATTAGAGAATATACTGTCTACCAATGTAGAGTAAAAATAAAACAAACTATAATTTCTAGTATAACTTAAATATATGTAAAAACTACTTATCTGCTCATCACCTAGGCTAGTTCTAACAGTATATATGTGCTTGGTCATGGTAGGATGTACAAGTCCAATGTCATTAAATATAGTTCAGTGAGACTCAAAAAAGGTTCTCATGATACCTCTGGCAAAACTCTACATGAGATAGATACAGTGGTGTCTGAAGTTTCTTTGGTCCCAGCACCAGCATCCTTTGTCTTTTCAAATCCCAGTGTTGGGGTTTGTCAGAAGATAAATCACTTGGTGGAGACAGCAAATACCCTTAAATCTGGGTCTCTCCTTCTGACTCCCTATTCCAAAACAGTCAGTCATCACAGATGCCTTGGGCTTAGCTTGAGGAGCAGTTTCAGGAGAGATAAAAATGCAAAGTGAGTGGGACATGAAGACAGATGCAAGCTCATAAATATAAAAGAGATGCTGGCCCTGATTAACACACTCAACTCTGAATCTTCTTTGGTACTGGGATCTCTTCAAGTTATTACAGACAGTACCACAGCCTTGTGGTACATTAACAAGCAAGGGGTAACCAGGTCTTACCTCATTTGTAGACTAGCCATATCAGCTTGGGATATAGCTTCACAGCACAATCTCCATGTACAGACACCCTTCATTTGATCAGAATAAAATTGTGTGGCAGACAAACTGAAAAGGGGAAGGGCAGAGCCTCACTGCTAGAAACCAGATCAAGCTGTAATCCATCTTTGGGGAGTTCCTCAAGTAGACCTGTTTGCCTCATCACTGAATTATCAGTTTGCAAGATTCTGCTCTAGGACTCCATAAAAGATGTCCTTGAAGACAGATGCCTTTCCTTTTCCTTGGACAGGAATGTTCCTGTATGCTTTTTCACCCTTTTCACTGATATCCAGGGTACTTCTGAAGATTCAGAAGGAATCCCCCAAGATCATGGGTTCATAGGTATGTACTAAGTTAGCTGCCCTTGTAGGTAATTTTAAGCATAGCTAATTTCCCTTCTTGTGCTCAAAATAACCTATCCCATTTGGTTATAGATTTGCCTTACCCATCCCATGGTCACAAATTTGATATTACCCCTAATGAGAATAACTGGGATCATACCATTGATAATTTAAAGGGGGCCATGCTTGGGTAAAACATTTAGGAACTGCCTCTGTCCAGTAGTACTGCAGGGGACAGTCCTGTGGTAAATTTTCTGTTTCCCATCCATAGATCTAAGTTGCACTTGAAAATGGACAGAGATGATTGAGGTGATCCCCTTCTGGCCCAGGCAACTGTGATTCTCCCTTCTTGTGGAAATAGCCATAGGCAGTTACGCAAGCTTCCTCACAGACTGGATCTACTCACTCAAGAACATGGTGTTTGATACACCCTGACCGCAATCATCTTCAGTTGACTGCCTGGATGACAGGGTCTTAATTCCCTTTAGGCACCTGTTTACTGAGGATATGCAGCAGGTACTAATGCAATCAAGAAAGCCTGCTACTAGAAATAACTTATTAGTAAATGGAAAAGTTTTTCTAGTTGGTGCCAACAGCACAACCAGCATCCATTCAGGACTAGTTGAACTTTCGTCTCACAATCTTTCTGTGAGTTACTATCCTATTACCTTTCTTACTCCAACATCAAGGTTCATTTAGCTGCCTTTTTAGCAGGTTTGCCCATGGATCCTCCTCTTCTAGTGCATTCTCAAGTTAAAATGTTTTAAAGTTCCTGTAATTATGGCTGCACAGGTAAAAGTCTCACTCTCCAAAGCCAAGAACACAGCATCAGTGGGACCTGACAACATCCCAGGCTGCATTCTACATGGACTACAGAATGAACTGGCACCCCACCTAAGTACCATGTTCAATCATAGCCTCACCTCAGGTTTTGTGCTCATTGAATGGCGCACTATGATAATTATCCCACTCTACAAAGGGGGGAGCCACGACAGACCCCGGGAACTACTGCCCCATTAGCCTGACAAGCCTGGTCTGCAAGGCCATGGAATGTATCGTCATGGAACTCATAAACAAAGACATTGGTAATCTCCAAACTCTGGACTTCACACATTTCGGGTTTGCAAAAGGCAGATCATGTCTCCTAAACCTGATAGACTTCTTTGAAGCAGTCACCAAAGCCATAGATGAGGGTAAGGTGGTTCACACAGCCTATCTAGATCTTGCCAAAGCTTTTGACACCATCCCCCACTCTGGAATTGTAGATAAACTCACTAAACTAGGTATAAATCCCTATGTCACAAGATGGGTTGCCAACTGGCTGACTGACAGAACCCACACTGTGAAAGTAGCAGACTCCAAATCCAACTTCAGACCAGTGACAAGTGGAGTACCACAGGGTTCAGTCCTGGGTCCTCTCCTGTTTGGTATCTACTTCTCTGAAGTACAGGCTAACACAGAAGGTCTTTAGCTAACTAAGTTCACAGATGACTGCAAATTAGGAGCCATAATCAAAACTCCCAATGATGTGGACATCCTACAAAAGGGCCTCACTGAGACAGATGCCTGGTGTCAAAGCCATGGCCTCAAGCTCAATGCCAAAAAGTGCATTGTCATCCCCTTTGGTAAAAACTCTGTACCCATGAACTACCACATAGGCGGTAGTCTACTTAACACTGAAAGTGTTATAAGAGACCTTGGGACACAGGTGGACAGTAGTCTCTCCTTTGATAATCACATCGCCACAGTGGTCAGGAAATCCTTCTACATGGCACACCACATCACAAAAGGTTTCTCATCTAGAAAAAAAGAGGTCATTGTTCCCCTCTACTCATCACTCATTAGAACCATTATAGAGTACAACACCCCTTTTGGTATGTACCTCACAAGACATCTACAACAACTGGAAAGGCTGCAGAAATAACTTACAAAGAGGGTTACTGGCCTCAAACAGATGCCCTATGCAGACCGTCTCAAAAATATCCAGCTTTACTCCGTCGCATATCGCCTACTAAGAGGTGATTTCTGCCTAACATACAAAGTATGTCAATCCTAGAGCTGTTGGACATGCTCCACTTAAAGAAATCCCAATCCCTCCGAGCTACACGCTCTACGGACCTAAACCTTGTCACCACAATAAACAGAACATGCTGGAGGGATAGATTCCTGTCCCAGAGACGTCCCATACTGTGGAACAGACTACCTATCTATGTCAAACAGATATGTCATTAGCACTCTTCAAGAAAAATCTTGATGACTGGATAGGAAATAGGAAATTCACCCTGGGGATCACTTTTGTGGCTCTGCTTGACAGGGGCACAGGAAAATAATTTTCTTGGGTGGTGAAAGCCAGGGTACCTTTTTGGCTAGGCTTATATAGGCCCTAGGGCCAATAGCCTAGCACCTACCTATGAACCTATGAAAATGGGTTGTGCATTAGACACCTCCAAGAAAAGTGATGGCCCCTTCTTGCGATCTTGATTTCATGTTAGAGAAGCTACACTTGCTCCATTTGAACCGGTCAACCTGGCTGACTTGATGTTTTTAACATGGAAAAGTTTTACTGATTGCTCTGACTTTTGCAAGAAGGGTACCTGAGTTGTGAGCTCTTATGGTAAGTCAACCCTATCTTATTTTCTATAGAGACAGAGTTTTTTTGAGATGTAATCCTTCTTTTGTGCATAAAGTGGTATTCGAGTTTACTTTAATCCAAACTATCCATCTCCTCAATTTCTTTCTGAACCTAAAAATTAGGGAGAAAGGATACTCCATACCTTGGATGTCCACAGACAACTCTGTTGATATCTTGCCAGAACTAAACCTTTCAGATCTTCAGATCGAGTGTTCATTTCTTGTGAAGGTAAGAAGAAGGGACAAGCTATGTCAAAGCTGAATATTTCCAAATGGTTGTCTAATGCTGTTACCTGTTATACTCATCACAAGGAAACTGGTTCAGGCAGGGTCAAACCCCACTCTACTAGGACTTTGGCTTCATCTGCAGTTTTTTGAAAGGGTTGAATTCTAGCAGTATTCTAGAAGCTGCTTCTTGGTCTTCTGTACATACTTTTACAAAGCCCTATAAGCTTGATTCCTTCTCTAGGTCTAGATCAAGCTTTGGTAGAACCATTGTCCAGAGCAAGGGAGCCCGCAGGATTTTTTGCAGGGGAGTGCAAACTCAGAGCTCCACCCACACCGCCCCCACTGCCCCGCCCATGCAGCCATTCCAGTGTCCCATTATTTGGCTATTTCTCCCCATTTGCCATAGACACTGTTCGAATCCCTCAGTGTGCATACTGTTTTATGCTTTACTTCTACAATGATTACAGATATTTGGATTTAATTTGCAACTTTTATTTCAAATTTTATAGCACAAACACTGATAGACATTTACTAAACCTAAACAAAGCAATAGTCTTACAATGAAAAGAGACATCATTAAAACATCTCTACCTTTGAAACCCACATTCAAAGAAAATGCATCTGGCCAGTGGCAGAGTAAGTTTACCTTTGGGCTGTTTTTAAATCATAGGCTCCTTGCACACATTTTTATAACCATGCAAAAGTTCTTTGATTCACCTTCCTGATTGTATTAATTATACTATATAATAATTGAATTATATCCCTTGTATAATACAGCGCCGAGTGTTTTAAATGTATAGTTCTGAACATTTTTCCTTTAAGCAATGAAACAAATCATATGAACCAATAATGACAAACTGCCCAATTCAGAACATTTCAACCATAAAGGGGCACTCAATCTTCTGTCATGCATTCCATCAATATCAGTCAATATGCAGAATCTCTGCAGAAGTAAAAGTCATCTGAATAATTCCACATTAAAGAGATCTGAAACCAATGAAGAGGTTGTTGCTAGAAAACAACTTTATATTTCAGTGTTTCATTTACAAATTCAGTGCCTATTGCCCTTGAAGAATAAATTGCCTATGTTACGTTAAAAGAAATGGTAAGCTGGTATATTGCAATAGGGAATGGGTGGCAAGTTGAAAAACAGGTTCATAGTTACTAGACATCTCATCCAAAGGAGGACATACTCAGGATTGCAGCACCCACACCCCTTCAAATACAAATCTACATGCCGTGGGAGTAGAACCTACAGCTCTCTGCATCAAGATGCAAGTTTTCTACCTGCTGTGCTACTAACACTGCTTTAAAACTCTATACCACAACAGTGTTACCATTTGCTAAACAAAACAGTTGCACATTTTAAGCAGACTTGGCATGAGCAGCAGTAAACTTCTCTTTCCTTGAAGCTCACATTTCCTTGAAAATAAATTCCACCTGCTAACTCTGTATTTCACTCTCTCACACACACCTCAACCTCTTAGTGCACGAAATCTGGACAAAGCCTAAAATAAATAAGGACAGGTTATAAATATTGCTCTCATGAACTTAGAACATTGATAGAATAACAGGATTTGTGTTAGTATGCATTTTTCTAAAGGATATAACGTCTGAAACTCAAATGCCTGCCATTATTTAGCAACTTCAATCCTTTTTAGGAGGAATATGGGGCAAAAATCTGGACATTCTGAAAAAACCTGGACAGCTGAAGTATATGCTACCTCCCTCTTACACACACACACACACACACACACACACACACACACACACACACACACACACACACACACACACACAAAATCACCTCTCAATGTCTTAGCACAAGAAATCTGATCAAAGTCTTTTATAATGTTGGGGACAAAGACCTAAAACTAGGGACACATTTAGAAAGTTGCTAGAGTA
The DNA here is from genome assembly GCF_019279795.1 of Protopterus annectens. Lineage (NCBI taxonomy): Eukaryota > Metazoa > Chordata > Ceratodontiformes > Protopteridae > Protopterus > Protopterus annectens. Next base: position 331,171,448 of record NC_056751.1, on the reverse strand, counting down.
ATAGGATTTGTATTGCAATACATTTTCTGAAGGGTATTATGTATGAAATTCAGTGATTTTTCAAAAAAAAAAAAAAACAGAATTTTTATGAAGAACAGACCAAAAACATAAGGCAAAAATCAGGACATTCTGTAAAAATTTGTAAAGTTGAGAGGTATGCACACATACATCTCCATACCTCCTTAGAAAGTGGCTAGAACAACATGTTTTGCATTGGTATGCAGGCAAAGCCCAGGGCTGGCGTAATCATTTGACAAACAGAGGATTGAATGTGTCTGCAGAGTCGGAGCTCAGAGGCTACTGTGTGTGGAGCCGTTCCATGTCCATTATCTATTAATGCTTCTGTTGATTATTTAAACATTTATCACACCAAAAGACCTGAGCTGCAGACATTATCTGACATTAATGTGGATGATACTCCAGGATTTATCTCTGCAAACAGCAGTAGGAGATGCCAGCTCAAGAACCCTTTCTATCCCCTGACCAAGGATTCTTATGGAGCTTATGCCATCATATGTTTCACAGTGGTTGTCTTTTTTGTTGAGATTTTGGGAAACATCTCGATTATGCTCATCGTTTGCCATAGCTACTATATGAGGAGTAAATCCAATTCACTGCTAGCGAATCTGGCTTTCTGGGATTTCCTCACTATCTTTTTCCGTTTGCCTTTGGTAATATTCCATGAAATAACCAAAAAGTGACTTCTTGGAGACTTCTCTTGTAAATCATACCATATACAAATATGCATATATGTTGGTGTAGGACACTATATCAAAGTACAGTGGCCCGATACTCTGCAGATCGATATCCGGATGTTGAAAGCACCAATATCAGCACATTCTGCACATACATGCTCTGGGGATTATCCCTGAGCAGACTAAACCAACAGCAAGTGTTTTTGTAGGAAGGCAAGCCTGCTACACCCCCATGTGGGGGGCTGTACCCCCACACCCCTGCTAATTATATATATTAACTCCAAGATTGCACAATCTCCAGGTAAAGGAAATATTCCCATACTCTGGGGTAGTTGATCTTGCACACCTGTTGACCCTGTTGTCACTCTACATGGTGTTGGAGCATTTCCTGCTCACTCCAGTGTTTGACATCTCTCTCTCTCTCTCTATATATATATATATATATATATGTATGTATAGATAGATATAGATATATTACTATATAGATTGAGAGACCAGTTTATCCATAGTTTAAGTACTTGTTTGATATTTATTTAGTTTGAGGGTTGCAAATAACTATCTACAGCTCTCCAAATTCACCTACAAAAATATAGACACATTAGAACATATACTATAATGGATAACCTTATTCATCAAACAAGATATGATTATTATACAGGCATTAATATTGGCTGTGCTAAACTATCCTCTTAGGAAGCACCAAGCAAAGAGTTACCACACGTAAACCTTTTTGAATTGACACAAGTATTCTCTGAATCTTCTAGAATTTACAAACTCTAATAGAAATAGCATTCTAGATTGAATATTAACCCCTAACACCAGTCACAAAAATAGTATAGATATACTTTCAGACTGACCTAGTGACCATCTTCAGACTTATATAATTTGGGGACAAGCTAAAATACCAAAGGTAACAACATAAAATTAGACTAGATCTAAAAATTTGAGGGAACAACTTTGAATATACTTGTCTAACAATGTATCTAATCCCCACTAAATTATCTACCTCTAAATTAAGCAGTTAAATATGTCAGCCAAACTTTCCTAGAAATCCTGAATAGAGTATGTCTCCTACACAAAAAGAAAAAGTGAAACTTTACATGACCCCTGGCTAACTACATAAACCTAGCAAATAAAACAGCTAGAGGCAAAGTATGGGATAGCTGGAAAATACAGTAAATTATGTCTAAATTCCAAAACTGTAGGTCACTGAGAAATAAAGTAAAGAACATAATGCAAAAAGAAAAGAAAAACTGTTTTTGCTGATTACATTACAGAAGCAATAATAACCCTAAACGTTTTTGGAATGCAATTAATTCTTTAATCAAACTAAGCAAAAATACACAGCCTAACCCCTTATTACAGGAGCCAAATTACAAAGTGTCCTGAAAATGAATATCCATTTTATTCAGGCTGCAACCTCAGTATTAAATCAACAAAACAAAAAACACTACCCACAACACTGAATTAAACTACAGAAACTTTCACTCGTCAGTCTCTACAGATCAAATCAAAAAGCAGCTTAAGAAAATAAAAACAACTACCTTAGTCCCTGACAATATCCCAGTAGAATATTAATGCATAGCGGCCATCTACTACCTTATATTAATGAATTGAGTATGGCACAGTTTGTCCCAGGTCAGGTTTATACAGATCCATAGTTGCAACTAATACATGTTGCCCAGTAGTAATTATCTAATTGGTCTGTTATTCATATACCTTTTCATACTTATTTTCCGACTTATGATTTACTACAGCTTGATGAAACATTAAGATTTTTATTTTGTAACAGCAATGTGAATCAGCTTAATTTATGAGTGAAACTTCTTTTTGTTCCCAAACACATTCAGTGTTATATATAACTCCTTACTGTATACTATAGCCCTATCTCAGCTAATCATGCCATTGTAGGTCCTTAAAGGATTGCTCTAGTTTTATCATTTATGGGATGGAAACATTTTCCTTTGTAAGTCATTTAAAGAAATTTCACCCAGCTGATTTACTATGTGCATTAATTTTGTTAATGAAAGATGTTAAGTTGTCAATCTCACCTTCATTCTTGCTTGATGGGTTCGGAGCCGATCCCTCGGCTCCACTGCTAAGCTCGAGAGTCACTTTTACCAGCTCGAGGCAGCCCCATATCCCATGATGCAAGGCGGTAAGTACCCAGATCTCGTTTGCCACATGAGGTCCTCCTTTTACCAGCTCCTGGTAAGTGATTTGCTAATTCGCTATTTTAGCCCCTTTTAACTTAAAAACCCTTTATTGTTAGTTTTTATTTAGTTTTAAACTTTTCTGACAGAAATTTGTCTGTCTCTTCTTATTTTTTAGTCAGACTTTCTCCCATCCGTCCCCGTTAGGGTGTGTGTGTTTTTTAGTTATACCTTTGGGTATATTTAATTTAATTCTTTGACTGGTGTGTGTGTCTGTTTGCACCATGTCAAAAGAAAGGGTCTCAGGCTTTAAGAAGTGTGACTCGTGCTGTCAGAAAATGTCTCTGACAGACGGTCACACTTCTTGCCTGTACTGCCTGGGGCCTCTTCACCTGCAGGACTCCTGTGCTATTTGTCATTCTTTCAGCCAGAGAGTCCTGCAGGAAAGAAGAAATAAGTTGATACTGAGGGGCCTTCTTAAGCCGGAGGGCTCTCCGGCTAAGTCGGCTCCATCCAAGACTACCAAGTCTTCCAAGGCCCAGGCTTCTGTGTCAAAGCCTGCGGCCTCGGCTCCGACTCGTTCTGAGTCGAGATCGGCTCGGCTGGAGCCGATTCTGGCACCGATGGCTATCGGTGCCGGGTCCGACCGGTTCCGACCAGCATGTGGCTCAGGCATCGGTGTCGGCTCCGATCGGCTCCGACACCGTTACTTTGTGGCTGTATCGGCTCCGGCTGGAGCCGATGCATCGTTACCTGTCGGCTCCGATAAGTTGTCGGCTCCGACAGGTTCAATAGTTTCATCGGTTCCGATGGCTCCTTCGAGGAGAGGTCTAGGTCTCCTTTCTTGGAGCCGATACTTTCGGCTCGGCTGCCTCTCCTCTCGCGGAGCCATCGGAGCCGATCTTCAAGGTCATCAGGCTTTCTGACCATGACTTAGAGAGTGGTCAGTAGATTACTAAGTCACAGGCACTGGCCCAAATGTTACATAGTCCGTCTCAACAGGCGACTATTGGTCCACACCCGTTGCAGTTCCTCCTTCAACTCTACCCCAGAGCTTGGAGTTGGAGTCTAATGGTTACTGTTACGGCTGAGGGACGGATACCCCTTCTGTTCCTTCAGCCTCTACTCTTATCTCCTCTTGAGACCTTCCTTAGAGGGATTCAGTGGCCGGGCTTCCATGGTCTCCTCCGAGGGGTGAGTGGCATCGGACCCTTGTCCGCTCTTCCCCTTGGTGGTGAGCTCGCCTCCGACATCTGCCTCAGAGACTTCCTTTTGGTGGTCCCTGGAGTTCCTAGCTCTTGAACGGGTTCTCTCGGACCTGCCTGGGAGGGAGCATTCGAGGTGATGAAGAGTGTGCTGGCCACTGGTATCAGCCAGCAGTCTGTTCCCTTAGCTCCTCCCTCTATAGTGCCTGTTGACATCTCTGCCACTTCTCTTGCTACAGGACCCAGAGATCCTCCACCTCAGGTTTCCCCATTGGGAATTTCCCCTCTTCCGAGGATTCTCCTGATGTTTCGGAGATCCTCCTAGGAAGAGGACTTGTAAGAGGAAACATGTAGACTCCCTGAGTCTATCACTTCAGATACTGACTTTGATGAGTCAGAGGGATCCCCAAGATCCCCTCTGAGGATGTCTCCTTCTCAGACATCCTAGAACTCCTTAGACAGAGGGAAACTGGCCCACCAATAATCCCTCTGAGGATGAGTCAGTATACCTAGAGGCGTTTGGATCTCGGCCCTCCACCTCCTGGGTGTCTCCGCCTTCGACCCCCTTATGCAGGTTATTGCCCGAAGGCGTGGGCTGCTCCTGACTCTGTAGAGCCAGTCCCTAGGAGGCCTTCAAAATTTATCACTGCCCGTGTGACAAGCAATTCCTCACTAAGGGTGTCCCGCTGATGCCATGGTGGTGGCTGCTGCCACCAAGAAGGAACTGCAGATCCTTCCGTGCCGTCCATCCTCCTAATAAGGACTCTAGGACCATGGATAGGCGGATGTTTTCCTCAGCGACCTTTGCTATGCGTTAAGCTGAATTACCTATGTCACTTCACCAGACTCCAAAGGATATCCTTAAGGAGCTTGGTGATGTTGTTCAGGATCCTACAGCTGCAGGAGCTCAGGAAAAATTGCTTCGCAGCTAGGAACCCTTAATTCCATTGCAAACTCCTCCATGCGGCTAATATCATATGCTGCTGATGGAGTAAGGCCGCAGGTACAGGTGTGGCTCTTAGGCGCCAAGCCTGGATGCGGCTATGTGACTTTGCAGATCCCTTTAAGGCGTCCTTCACAAATTCTCCCTTTGATGGGTCAGCTTTGTTTGGCCCTCAAGTGAAGGAAACTTTGACCAGGTGTGAGCAGGACGGCAAGACTCTTTCTGCCGTAGGAGTCCGTTTTCCACCCCTTCTAGACCTTACCCCAAAGGACAGAAAGGTGGCAAAATGTGGTTCCAAATCCCAAGGAGTCACGTTCACGTGGTCAGTTTACCCCTAGAGGCAGAGGGGTAACAACAACAGGCGCTTTAGAGGCAGAGGGGTCCAAAAACCAGGGAAACAGAGAGCCTCTCTCTGACAAGCCCTTTCAGCATCCTTGAGATGTTGCCCGGCTGTCCCTCCTTGGAGGCAGTCGGGGAAGATTATCACTGTACCCAGAAGCCTGGCATTCCCTCACTCAAGACAGATGGGTACAGTCGATCATATCCAAGGGTTACATAATTCCTTTCGAGGAAAGTCCTTTCCCTCAAATTCCCTTCCAGATGTACCACCCGGTCTAAAATTGCAGAGTTAGAAGTCTCAAAACTACTGCAAAAAGAGCCATTCAGCCAGTTACAACAGACCATTCAGAGCCGGAATCTACTCAAGGTTCTTTTGGTCCCCAAAAGACGGGAGACTGGAGACCAATATTGGATCTCAGCAGACTCAACAAGTCTGTGAGGAAGACAAGATTCGAATGGTCACTCTTCAGTCAATTCTGCCCTTCTTACAGAAGGACAACTGGATGTGCTCAATAGATCTTCAGGATGCGTACTATCACATCAAAATTCACAGACGCTCCAGGAGATTTCTCCGCCGGCTGGGGTCCAGTCATTTCCAGTTCAGAGCCCTGCCCTTTGGTCTCACTACAGCCCCAGAGTGTTCACCAAATGCATGGCAGTGGTCACGGCTCACCTGAGACGTCAAGGATTCCAGGTGTTTCCGTATCTCGACGACTGGCTCCTGTCAGCCACCACTAGGCATCAGCTTATTCAAGCCAGGGATTACACAATAAATCTTTGTTCTCATTTGGGCATCTCGATCAACTTCGAAAAGTCATCCTTATCGCCCTGCCAGTCTATTACTTTCATAGGCGCAAACTTAAACACTGTTAGGATGTCAGCTACCCTTACAGATCAAAGAGTTTCAGACATTCAGAGTCATGTCAGGATCATTCTAGCCAACAAGAAAGTACAGGCCAGAATGGTTCTAAAGGTATTAGGCCTCATGGCTGCGGCCATTACTCTTCTTCCCTGGCTCAATTCTACATGCGCCTTCTTCAGTGGATGCTGTTCACACAGTGGTCGTACCAACAACTTCCAATGCGTCACCAGATTCTGGTGACACAGACTTGCAAAGATCATCTTGCTTGGTGGATCACATCTCCTCAGGTTCACCAAGGCAGACACTTTGTACCCCATCCCGATAGCCACTGTCACCACGGATGCCTCCCTGATCGGGTGGGGGTCATTATCAGGGCAGGATGGTTCATGGGGCGTGGCAGCCGTTCGAGTACCATCTGCACATAAATGTCCTGGAGATGAGAGCAGTGCTTTTAACGTTGCAAGCCCTCAACGACTTTCTTCCCGTAGGGACAATTGCAGTCCACACAGACAACATGTCTGTAGTTTGGTATATCAACAAACAGGGCGGAACCAAGTCCTACCCCTTGTGTCGAAGCGCTCAGACTATGGCAATGGGCAATCTCCTCTCATCGGTTTCTGGTAGCAACGCATATCCCTGGGAAAACCAACATTGTAGCGGACAGATTGAGCAGAGCTATTCTCATGCCTCACGAGTGGTCTCTCAAGCAATCTATAGCGGAAGAGATATTTCTGGAATGGGGTCGTCCATGTTGCGATCTTTTGCTACTCCCCAAAACAGCAAATGCCCAGACTTCTTCTGTCTCTTCCTCTACCAGGCCATCCCCAGAGACGCTCTGACCCAGGATTGGCCCCAGGGACTTCTTTATGCCTTCCTCCATTTCCTCTGATCCCTCAAGTTATCCAGAAAGCTACCGTTTGAGAGCCAAATTGATTCTCATTGCCCCTACTGGCCTCGACAAGTTTGGTTCCCGTTCCTCCATCGTCACCTTTTGGTGCAGCCGTGGCATCTGGACCCAGTGCCAGATCTTCTGATTCACCAATCCGGTCAGCTGCACGGTCTATCCCTTCTCTCAACCTCACAGCATGGTTGCTCCACTTCCTTCCTTAGCCAGGCTTCCTTTGATCTCTAACCCAGTTAGAGACATCATAGTAACTTCTTTAAAATCCTCTACCAGGAGGATTTATACAAGCAAATGGAAACGTTTCTCTTATTGGGCTAAGGCCAAGAATATTGATCCTTTCACTGCCCTGTTCAGGCAGTCCTGGACTTCTTAGCAGAGATTTTTCATGCAGGCTGCTCTTCTTCCACAGTCAGAGTTCAATTGGCTGCTATCTCCAACTTTCATGTGCAGATCATAATATTATGTCCCATAGGCTCTGCAGGGCCTTCTTGAAAGGAATTTTCCTACTAAAGCCTCCAATCAGGAATCCTCCTCCTCAGTGGGATCTAAATTTAGTGCTGACATCCTTGATTCTTCCCCTTGAGCCAGCTGTTTCTTGTTCCCTGAAATTTCTTTCTTGGAAAACTTTATTCCTAGTGGCTATTACATCGGCCAGGAGGGTGTCTGAACTTCATGCTCTATCGGTTCGACCCCCCTATTTGGTTTTTCACAAAGACAGAGTATCTTTGAGAACTAATCCGACCTTTTTGCCTAAGGTCGCTTCAAAGACCAATTTGAATTAATCCATTGATCTCCCTGTATTTTTCCCAAACTATTCAGACAGAGCCGAACAAAAACTACATTATCTTGATGTCTTGGTTGAGCTGTAGGAGCCTATAAGGAGGGCACAATTATTTTCTTTCTCCTAGTCATCAAATGGCTCAAACCTTACAGGACTATAAGTCAGTCAACTCAGATATTATTTGGACAGAACAAAAAAATTTAGAAAATCTGATCAACTTTTTGTTTCCTATGCGGATAATAAGAAATGCCTTCCTGTTTCTAAAGTGACCTTGTCCAGATGGCTTTCTTCGGTCATCTCTGAAATTTATCTGCTCAGGGGAAAACAGCTGTGCTCAAAACCTAAAGCACATTCAACTAGGAGCTTAGCTACTTCTACAGCCTTTCAAGCTAGACTTCCTTTAGACACTATTTGTGCAGCGGCCACTTGGGCCACTCCTCACACTTTTGTTTCCCATTACAAATTGGACTTGGCCTCCAGGGACAGAGCCAGTTTTGGCTCTACAGTCCTCAAGAGTCTGTTCCATTGAGCCACCCAGGATAGAGGTGCTAGAGGCGGTCCCATCAAGCAAGAATGAAGGCGAGATTGACAACTTAACATTAAGAAGTTATGTACCTACCATAACGTTCCATGTTAGTTGTCTTCTCGCCTTCTTTCTCCCTCCTTCCCCCAGGCCTGGACAGACCTTGTTATAAGAAATTATTATGCTGAAGACCATTCAGACCTGGTCCTTCTTCCATCCTGTAAGTTTTCTTTCTTCCTTTTGGAAGTGTTTTATGCTTGGTGCTATTGCCCTTTGTCATCAAATGAGATCTGGGTACTTACCGCCTTGCATCATGGGATATGGGGCTGCCTCAAGCTGGTAAAAGTGACTCTCGAGCTTAGCAGAGTGGGGCCGAGGGATCGGCTCCGAACCCATCAAGCAAGAAAGAAGGCGAGAGAAGACAACTAACATGGAACGTTATGGTAGGTACATAACTTCTTATTCACTGTCCTTTTGAACTTACTAAAATGTTGTTTTGTGGAATTAAAACCTGGGCTACTAAAAAAATATATATCCTCAGAAGAGGGATATTCTCTTATTGATAAATGCATTTGGTTGAGCTGTAGGAGCCTATAAGGAGGGCACAATTATTTTCTTTCTCCTAGTCATCAAATGGCTCAAACCTTACAGGACTATAAGTCAGTAATGCCTCTGTATAAATTAAAACTTACCTACTCATTCATACTAAGGACTCAAAGCATTAGTGCATCAATGTAAAATTATAGCTCATTTAATTTTTATCAGAGGAATAAGAAATAAAACAATTGCAAATTCAATCAACACTAGAGTACAAGACACCCTTACTCACTTGAGAAATCAGTCTGAAATTTTTAATCAAATAAAGGAAACAGTACAGGATCAAAACAATTTACTGGACTTTATATATATATATATATATATATATATATATATATATATATATATATATATACACACACAACTATTCAAAATGAAATGTCCATAAATTATGTCAAAGATTTAATAAAACTCTTCATGGTTAAGGAATAGGAAGTATCACTAAATTGAAAAATATGAAACTCATGGCCTGGTTCATTTTATCCTAAAATTTTACAAACATATCTCCCTAATAACTGGTTCTTTTAGTCCAAGTTTTCAATAGTACCAGAAATGTCCTCAGTTTCCAGAAATGTGCCTTACATCAGTTATTCCTAAACCCTTAAAAGAGCAACTTGATTATTCATCATATAAACTAATTTTAGTTTAAAATATACAGAAACTATATGCCCATCCCTGTGGATTGAATAAAACATGTATGCCATGTTTAATACACCCATATCAAGCTAGTGCTTTCACATATAGATACATAGCAATATTAGTATGCTATTCGTGACATGTAGAATGACAGAAAATTACATTTCCTTCTCATAAGTTTAGACATGGAGAAAGGGTTTGATACTAGAAGTGAGAATCACCATTTCCAGTATTAATGACAAAGCGATTGTGAAAAATTCATTCTCATTATATAGAGGCTTTATAATATATACTTAGCTAGGATTTAAATACAGGAGGGGAGGGAGCAAATCTGATAAAATTCTACCAACCACTCTCCGCTTACTTACAAACACACACACCTACTTCTTACATACACACCCCTACCTACTTCTTACATCCACAGACTCCTACCTAACTATTTCTTACATGCACACACGTGTCTTAAACACTAAAACAGACACACACACACACACACACACACACACACACACACACACACACACACACACACACACACACACACACACGCGCGCACACCTACCTCTCACTTCTACATTCGTCTGGCACGACCGCAGTCCAAAAATCCTCTGGAATTCAAATTCCTGGTAGGCGCGAAAGACAAAGACACAAACCATCGGTCGCAAACATCTGTTGCGTCTGTGCGACTGGACGGAATGCAAAGGGCGTTCTTAAAGAGGAACGCTCTTTAAAAAAAAAACAGAAAGAAGTTGTTTCCTTTTTTAATTAAAATAAAATGAATTTCTCAGCCAACCGGTTCCAGGGGGATGCAAGTGCACCTCCTTGCACCTGCCTGCGGGCGCCCTTGGTCCAGAGGATCCTAGAGCCTTCTCCTTCCACCCCACAAATGTAGTAGGCTAGGGTAATCTGCCCATACAGCTAAGGCTACTGTAGCAGTGATCAGTATGATAAACATAGTAGAACTGTGTAAGTAAACTTACCTAAACTTACTATAAGAGTAGATGTTTCAATGATCACTGATGCAGTAGCTGCTCCCACCTTCCACCCCCCCTTGTTTTTAGTGTGTAGTTTATACCAGGGTGTGGACATTTATGTTTTGTTGTTTCTAACATTGTCCTTTCAGGGCCCAGCCTCCCTTTCTGTGCTGGCAGGAAAGTTCTGAAGGGCTTTGCTCCCAGACTTGTCTTTTAGTCAGGTCAGCTTGAGGTGCCTGCCAGTTTGGGGGCCTAGAAAGTGCCCTGAAGCTTTGGCAGCATGATGGCTGTTATATCCTTGTCAGGATGTAACCCATATAGCTAAGGCTACTGCTGCAGTGATCATTCTTAAATCTACTCTTATGGTAAGTTTATTTACACAACTGTACTTTCTATTTTGTTTTTTGAGACTTGACCTCTTTTAAAGCTATAAATACTCCTGGCATTGTTTGTCACATGATACTGTGTGTTCTTTAAGAAATGACCCAAAGGAAATGAAGTCATAACCAGACAATGAAAAAAGGTATACTTTGTATCCATCAGTGTCTGTCTTGATTTAACAATGATGTTGTAGGAACCTTAAGAGCTCACCTTCAAAGCCTCTTGTCTTTTGTGAACGTCAGAGATATAACGACAAGCTGTAAATGGTTGCTTATGTATTATTATTACTATACATAGTTTATACTTTTAAACACGTGATGTGAAATACTTATTTTTTCATTGTGAGAAAACATTAGGATTTATTTTTACAAATGTATATAAATCTGTCACCCACCAACTGACAGACATAAGTGGGGGCTAAAGTTCATTTGTTTTTAAGTGTTGGAAGTTCTAAAGATGACAGCATGGTATAGAATGATCTGTTGTCTGTGTATACAGAAAAGAAGACTAAAGAGACATTTGATTTGATTCTTTAATCACCACTGAATAATGTAGTAGTATGTATATACTGCAAGAGTCTGTTTTAGGGACTGTATCTGCACAAGGACACTTAGTAGAGACAATGTAGGAGGTTATGGTTAATTAACACGAAGTTTACTAATCGATGTTCCTCTTACATGAGTGAGTCAGAGAAACACTGATAGGCTATACCTGAAACTTACAAAAGCTGTGCATGTTTGGTCAGCATTAAGCTGAAGGTAGTGTCCTACATATCCTGTCTTATTCTGCCTAGGTGTTGCACTGTTCTTGGAATAAGTGCTTGTAAATTCTGACTGAATCACTTTGGATGCATGCATACCAAATGATATACCAGCAATATCAAAGTGAAACCCTTATCATTTTCAGAAGAGGGTAAATTAATTGTTGTAAGCTTGCAAATGAAGCATACCTCTCAACTTCTTAGCTCAAAAATTCTGGACAAAATCAGAAGTAATGGGAGAACAAAGACCTAAAATCAGTGACAATTTAAAATATTACTATAATTCACTTAAAAGTTAAACAACATGCATTTTCTGAACAATAAGAAGCATGAAACTGTAACATCTGACTGTAATTTTAACTGATTTACCAGAAAATCAATAAGTATATGAGATTCAGAAATGTTTTGCAGAATTCTGGATGATTGATGGGTATGAAATGAAGCTTTAGAAACACTGTCTGACAGAGCTCATGTGTATAAGTAGACAAGAGTAAGAGAAAGAGAGAGAGGAAGGTGTGTGCGTTTATGTGAGTGAGGGTGGACAGAATAAAAGTAAAGTAATCATTCACATTAAAAAATCCACAGTGTCTGTCAAGGTAGTGTCTTTCATAATGAGATGTATGAAAACAAGGGGAAGGCTGACGCCTGCACAAGGATGGCTCATTGACATGAGTGACAAGGTGAGGATTTTTTTTTGCCTTGTAACTGTTTTTGCCCTCTGTATCTTGTGGATGTCAAGCAACTTCTTTCCACTTCATTAACCATTCATTCTCTGTATGCAACCAACCACTACACCTCCCCACCACTCCAGGTGCGGTGCAGTCCGATTCTGCAATGGAATTTAGTCTGATAGTGCCTATTCCTTTATGTGATTGGTGCTGGGGCAAGAGCAGGATGGAGATAAGGATCTCATCCATGTAGCTATGGAGGGGGATGACTTTTTCCTGCTGCGCTGATGTGTATGCTATCTGACAACATTGCCCAGTTAGCAATGCTTGAGTCAGTGCAAAGGTTGAATGCAGCTACTGTGCTATGTGCAAATTAGTGGCACACATATCGACATGACTGGTGCATGCTGAAATATCTGCCTCTGCAAAGGCAACAGGTCATCCTTCCTCCCTTCCCCAGGATGGGGAAACTGGTGTCCATCACTTACTGTTATCCTTCCTTGCTTGTTCCTGCAGGCTGCAGATTACTAATCGATCATCCGAATCACATTCAGGACTCCAGCTTTCTGTGTTACAGAATTAGCAAGATCTTTTTTGCACAGTGGGAGTGGTGGTTGCATAAAATCATCTGAGACAGGAGGCAGTGGCTTCAGAAACTGTGGGGAAAATAAAGAATGAATGAGTTAGAAATCATAGTGATTATAGTAAATGACAGAATAATGCAGGCTATTTATTAACACATACACATACATGATCTTGGAAATAGTCTAACAAAATGAAGTCTCTTGGTCTTCTGAATCTGTTGAGTGTTGCAGCAAGCCCTTAGGCAGCTACAGCTTCCTTACCTTTGTTCTTTCCTAGGCATTCTTGAACTAGCCTGACTTAAATTGCAAAAGTGACTTAAACAATATATTCTGTGGGTCTACCACCCTCCCTCTAAGGTTGTATTTGCTTCCTTCCCTGACTGTTTATTTATTATCCAAATGCCTTATAACACTGCATTTTGTAGCTTTGATGATGTAAGTGATGCAACTGTATATATAATTCTTAATTAATTTTATGATAAGACAAAAAGCAAAAAATGCCTTCATCTCACACCACCGAGCAAGTCAAATATCAAAAATTTTCAGGAGTTAAGATGTGCCAAAGCAAATATCTGTTTGGCATGTTACTACTTAAATATCAGGTCAACTAAGTAGACAGGAGCCTAGGAAGACGCTATGGGCACAATTTCATTTAGAAAGCCTCTCATTGATAAGCATCTAGAAATGGATCCCCAGCTCATGTAGACAAACTGTAATGCATCATAATGAGGGGTGTTGACCTGTCTCTTAATCTGCTCTGTTCCCTCCCTCTCCACTAAAAAAAAAAAAAAAAAAAAAAAAAATATATATATATATATATATATATATATATATATATATATTTCTGCTTTATTCAGCTACTCTTACTTAACTGTCTTCTACCTTATTACCTTAGTTTGCTGTTCTGTGCTCTTATTCTGCACTTATTACTGCTTGTTAGTAGCCTGATTAATATTCTAAGCATCTTACTTTTGGTTGCAGCACTTGTGCTTCAGGCCATTTATTTTACATTTAGGGTTTTTGCAGACAATCTCTTATCGAACCCTGTTCTCCATAAGTCCGCCAAGTACTCATTGCGATATGTCTGGAAAATTCCCATCAGTTTCCCCTGCCAGCCTGGTTGACATGGGCATACTGAAACAGTGTAGCAACTGCCTCATGTTCATGGACAGGCTCCTTCTCCTAGCACATAATTCTTCTACTTGCGAGAGATGCATCTACATCAGTAATCTGGAATCCATGTTCTCTCACACCACAGTCACTACACCTGACAAAGAGGAAATTGCCAGTACAAGCACCACACCACCCACATCACAGAGCCCACACTCACCTATGCAGGGGTCCTCAACAAAAACTTACCTTAACAACAGAGACCCCCAAAACACACTCACAAACAATCCACACATAACACCAATCACATCACACACAGTAGGCAACACCCCAGTATATCACAAACACAGCCCATTAGGCAAAACAATAAACCAACACAGCCCATAAGGCATAACAATAAACCAAACATACTAGTCAATGGTGACTCAGTAGTGAGACACACCAATGTCCCCTAACCAGGCTCAACAAGGAGAAGGTCACTGTCAGCTGTTTGTTAGGCGCTAGAATCCGCCACATCACACACGCACTCAAGTCTCTCCACAACAAGTACAAGTATGACTCTGTCATTGACCATGTTGGTGTGAATGACTTGAGACATACCTCCCTGGACTACATGAAGAGAGACATGATTGAGCTCTTAGAGTATGTGCTCCAGGCAGGTATGACCCTAGCCCTAAGCAGCATCCTACCTTCTGTAAGAATGATACCACAATACCAACAAAAAATGTTTGACATCAACAATTGGCTTCATTTCTGGTGCCTTTTAAAGGGGATCCAGTATCTGTCTGCCTGGGATGACATGGTTGACAGGCCACGATGCTTTGCCAGAGACAGCCTCCACCTGTCACCCCTGTGGTTCGGGATCTTGGCCAAAGCTCTTGCTTCCCCCATTTTGCCTTTTTAGGCCATGTCCCAAAGACAAATCTTCCAACATAAAAGATCTGTCAAAAAGCAAATTGATGGTCATGCTGCTCAATGCTAGGAGCCTTAATCTGAAAATGCACTCACTGGAGGCTGTCTTCACACTGGAAGATGCCGATGTCTGTGCAGTCACGGAGACTTGGTTCAGGGCTGCAGAGAGCACCCCTGGCTTACCAGGCTATACCTCATTCCACACTTTCTGACCCCAAAATGAGGTCGGAAAGACTAAGGGTGGTATAGTCTTTATCTTCATTAAGGACAGGCACACCTCAAGACTGGTTTACCAGCATGATACACTGGAAGTACTCCAGGTACAACTGACAGTTGGAAAGACACCCATCAAATTATAGCCAGCTATAGACCCTCCTCCATGTCTCAGGACACCCAAACCTCCTACTTGGACCTACTTGACTCCATCAAGGTACCCCCTAACACCCTGATCCTTGGTGACTTCAACTACCCCACCATAGACTGGGTGAACTATTCCTGCACTAATGCAGTCATCCAACGATTCCTTGAATTCATAAATTCTAATGCACTAGATCAGCTGATCTTATCCCCACAAGGGAAGATAACATACTGGACTGGGTTCTTACCAGCATGGGTGACCGCTGCACCACTCCCATAGTATGTTCTTCACTGGTGAGATCAGATCATCAGTCTGTCTAATTCAAAGTTTCTTTCTCACCCAACCCCTCCCCAGCCATAACCAGGCTAAAAATTTTCTCAAAAGCTGACTACAACCTCCTAAGGGAGGGTATCAGCAGCTTCACACCACCGCCCCCCTCAGATCATGCAGACAGCTATGCTGAACAGTACACCAGTGCAGTATACAAGCACCTGTACAACTGCATGGACTCAGCCATCCCCAACAGAACTAAAATTTGCTCCTCAAGGAAACACCAACCTGTCTGGTGGACATCCTCTATCAACAGGCTTTACAACAAAAGGAAGAAACTGTTGTCCAAGGGTAAAAAGGAAAAAAATTTCAAATCAGAAAAACTCCCTCTTCTGCCTCAACAAGCAAATTAGATCACCAGTGAAAACCTCCAAAGCCAATTATGAGTAGAAACTAGTTTCCAAAACAAAGGGAAACCACAAGTCTTTCTTTATTTATGTTAGGAACTTCCTTGGCAAAGCCCAACTTTGTTCCGAACCAGTACTTAATGGTACCATTTGCATTGATCCTGCTGACTTAGCCAACCTGCTGGCTGATAGGTTCAGTGCAAACTTCAACACTTATCGCCCCCCAAAGGCCCAGTCAACATCCCCAATACTTGTCCCACACCTCACACCTCTGTAGATCAAGTGCTAAAGGGTCTGTCCAAGGCAAAGAACACAGCTTCCATGGGACTTTGATAGTATCCCAGGCTGTATTCTGCACCATCTCCAGCAAGAACTAGCTTCACCATTGAGCACCCTATTCAACCACAGCCTAACTACAGGCTTCATTCCAGCAGAGTGGAGAACTGCCATTGTCATCCCTTTGCACAAAGGTGGTTCCACTACTAACCCTGGAAACTATCGCCCCATCAGCTTGACTAGTCTGATCTGTAAAGTCATGGAGTGTATTATTATGGATCTCATAAACAAGGGCATAGGCAATCTCCAAGCACTTGACCCCATCCAGTTCGGATTCATCAGAGACAGATTTTGTCTATTGAACCTAGTTGACTTCTTTGAGACTTTCAGCAAGGCCCTGGATGAGGGAAAGTCAGTACATACAGCTTATCTTGACCTGGCTAAGGCCTTTGACACAATCCCCCACTCGGGCATCATCGAAAAGCAACAACTTGGTGTTAATCCCTGTTTAGTCAGATGGGTGGCCATCTGGCTCACAGATAATACCTACAAGGTCAAAATAGGTGCTGCCACCTCTGACAGCAAACCTGTCACTAGTGGTGTTCTCAGGGATCTGTTCTGGGACCCCTACTGTTTGGCATATACTTCTCAGTGGTCCAGGCAAAGACAAAGGGCCTGTGGCTGACCAAGTTTGCAGATAACTGTAAGTTGGGTGCTGTAATTGATTCCCCAGTTGATGTTAACATATTGCACTAGGGTCTCACAGCAACAAATAACTGGTGCCAAAGTCATGGCCTTAAGTTAAACGCAAAAAATGTATTATCATACCATTCGGCAAAAACATGGCCCCTACTGATTACCACATCAACAGCAACCCCATAAGCACACAACCTGTGGTGAGATACCTAGGTACTCAGGTTGACAGCAATCTCACATTCGACCATCATGGGGTGGCAGTGGTCAGAAAAGCCTTTTACTTGGTTCATCTCATAAGTAAAGAGATTGCATCCAGAAAAAAGGAGGTTATTACCTCTCTGTACTCCTCCCTTATTAGACCTATAATTGAGTATGATGCCCTGTTTGGTATGTACCTCTGTAAACACTTGCACCAAATGGATAGGTCACAGAAATACCTCACAAAGAGAATCCATGGCCTCCAACACTTATCCTATGCGGACAGGCTTAAATCACTATCAGTCTGCTCGGTATCATACAGACTGCTCAGAGGTAATCTGTGTCTCGCCTACAAGGCAATATCTGACCCTGCCCTACTAGAGATGCTCCATATCCATAAGTCTAACTCCTCATGCATTACCTGCTCGATAGACCTAAATCTAATATGCAACATCAACAAAACCTGCTGGAAAGACAGATTTGTCTCCCAGAGGCTGCCCCATCTCTGGAATAAACTTCCCATACATGTCAAACAGAATACCTCACTGTCCATCTTCAAATGCAGCCTTGATGAGTGGATGGGAAACCATAAATTTGTCCCAGGGATTCCACCTTTGTCCCTCATTGACAGGGGGAACAGGTGCTGACTGAGATTTCTTTTTTGGGGATAAACTCTTGGCTAGGCTTGTAAGGGCCCCAGGGCCATTAGCCTACTAACCTACTATGATCCTTTGATATGGACCCTCATGGGAGACTGAAGGTTTATAGTGGATCCAAAGGGAAACTCCATTTTTCTGATCTCATGCTATGGTAACCATTTGGCACTTGATAAGATGGAAAGATTAATCTTGCCAGAAAACATTTGTAACTGATAGTGTTTCTTTAATACCAACTGAACCAGATTCATTGTGGGAGTGCAGTTTTTTCCATTTATTTTAATTAGCAATAACCTTTTTAGCAGAGAGCAACATCAGCTACAATAACTAAAGCTAATGAACAGCCCAGTCAGTGAGGAAAGAAGAAACATTTGAGATGGTATCATACCATCTGCTGCTAGTTTCCAGTATTCTGGAGGAACTCTTGGAGGGAAGTAGGAATAACAGAAGGGGTGAAAGTGGCATGTTTGTAAGGTGTCTTATGTCTAGTCAAAAGATGGGGGAAGGGTGCATTCATTCTTTAGTTGTATCTTCCTGGCTTAAGCTTGGTCAGCACTCTGGTTTTCCACTTTAACTTTACCTGTCAGACTTGCTGTCTAACAGTGTAGTGCTTCAAAATCATATTCCCTTTCTCTTCTGTATTATACGTATATACATCCCCGAACAACCGCTACCATGCATCCTTTTACCATTTTGGTGTCTGTCTGGTGTGCTTTCTGTTATCTTATTTTGTCCTCTGGTTTGTGGCTGCCAGAAGTGGACACATTATTCAGGATGTGGACTTGTCAGTGGCCTGCACTGTGGAAAGATGACACCAGTATCTCTGGAAGCTGTTCTTTGAGCACTGCAGCCCAGCATCCTGTAGATTATCATCATTTCCCTACTGCATTACAAAGCATGAGTGTGGTTTGGGGGTCATTATGACGCTTCTTTCCTTTTCCTTGTCTGTTCTTTTTGGGTTGATTCCAAGAAGTTTGCATGCTTTGTACGAACACCTCCACAACTGAAGTGCATAACCTTGTACTTTCTTTTTTTTTTTCATTAAATCCTAGCTGCAGCTTGTTCAACATTGTGAAAGCTACTGCAAGTCTTTTTGGAGACGGCAGTCTTTATCTGTGGCAACAGCACCAGTCTTGATGTCATTAGCATGTAAGCTGATCTTGAATCCAAAAACATGCTGCAGCACAATTCCATGGGTGCAAAACCACAGGAAATTATTAACAGAACTCATGTTAAGTGCTTTCATGTCTGTCAATGAAAGACTTCATCAAAACTTCACATTCAGAGGGTAAGTGGACTTAAATAGCAAATAGTCACATGATTTAATAAAAGACAGTTAAAAATTTAAAGACGCATACACCACAGTTTCATAAAACAAATATTTGTACATAAATTTAACACATTTAAATTACATCTTAGATGTATGCAGTTAAATTAAACTAGTGAATGAAAAACTTTAATTTATTCCTGGCTTATCAGTAGCATCAGTTTTTAACTGCAATAACAACTCAGCATACTCAAGCTTCTTGCCGCTCATCCCTCCAACATAGATGACAAGCAGGCAGGGTATTTTGTTTAGATG
Source organism: Protopterus annectens (assembly GCF_019279795.1). NCBI lineage: Eukaryota > Metazoa > Chordata > Ceratodontiformes > Protopteridae > Protopterus > Protopterus annectens. The sequence continues at coordinate 331,151,978 of NC_056751.1, read as the reverse complement.
CTTTAATACATAAAAATACACCATGATGGATAGCAACATCATAAAATATAAACTGGTTAACAGACAGACCTTACATACATACATGCTTACATCTCAACAGCTCATAACAAAATGGCAGTCAGGCTTGCATGTGCTCAGTATTTATATACTTGTGCAAGCCCTTGGATAGCTTCTTAAAGGTACATACACACACATTGATCTACAGCTTCCCTCTTAAAACAATTGCTCTTTGAGAAAACAACATTAAAGTTAGACATGCATTACTACAGACATTAGAAACAAAACATAATGTTCATCTCCAAGTTGTCGTGTATCTGTTACATGGTCTGGAGATACAACCAAATCTCGTAACATAACAGTCTGGACTAAATTTAACAACAGGGACAGTCTTTGGTGAACAACTCGTATCAGGAACTTCTGGATTTGTCACAGAAATGGGAATATTCTCTGGAACTTCTTCTGGAATTGGAACACCTGACAACTCACTCTGAGATAAAGAGTCTTTCTCACAGGCTATGCGCTATGGTATAGACTCGGACACCGGTCTCAAATGTTTCCGATTCCACCTAAAGTCTGCTCCTTGTGATTCCACAATGTATGATCTCAGCTCTGGGCAAATACTCTTCACAACACCAGTCTGATCAAAACCTTTGGATGTTTCCATCCTTACCACCTCTCCTTCTCATAATGGATTGATCAGTTTGCTGGTCTTATCATTGTAGGACTTCTGGGTTAAATGCTTCTTCAACAGATTGGTTTTCACTGATTTGTTGTTCTTGACACATGGAACCAACAACTGACTACTAATTGGTAATGTGGTTCTGGTTTGTCTCAACAGAGGTCTCTGAGCAGGTGAACCAAGATGTTTATCATGAGGCATGTTTCTGAGAGTCAAAAGATTCAGGAAAACATCACTATTATCTCATTTTAACTTCTCTAGTAACTGTTTTGCACTTTGAACTGCACGTTCTGCCAAACCATTTCACTGCGGGTACTCAGGGCTACTTGCGACATGAGTAAAGTCCCATTCTTCAGCAAATCATTTGAACTGCTGGCTTGTAAACTGTGTGCCATTGTCAGAAATAACTGTGCAGACTACCATGTACTGCGAAGTGATGGTTCATCTTAGTAATGACAGTACTGGATGCTTCGTTAGGGAGTAGGTCAATCTCGAACCAATTGGAATAAGAGTAACACCAAATAATGTTGACCATTCCACTTGAAAATGTTGGTGGCCACTGTCAACCAAGGTAGTTCAGGAATCTGGTTTTGCTAAAGTGGTTCCTTCTGTTGATGTGCTTTAGTACTATTGCACTCAAAACAAGATAAAAGTGCTCTCTCAATGTCTTGTGACATAGAAGGCCTGAATACTAGACCTCTCACCCTTCTTTTGGTAGAGTCGGTTCCTGGCTGACCATGATACATGATAGTAATGTACTCTTGTTGCAAGGACTTTGGAACAATTGCTTTTGGATCTTTCATAATGATAACATTGTCAGACAAAATCTCATCCCTCTATGGAAAATAAGGTTGCACTTTGTGAGGTAAACTAGATTGCTTTGACTGCCATCCGTGATTGATAAAGTGGTTGAGCCTTTGTAAAACTGGATCTGTGGCTGTATGATCTCTCAGCTCATCAATACATATGGAAGAAAAATTTCTCACTTCAAAATCAAGGTTCTCATTCTCATGCTGTTAAGTGGTGTTTCTGGGTGATCTGGACAATGTATCAACAAAATAAAGAAGTCTGCCTTTCTTGTAGATGAGAGTGAAATTTTTGCAGTCTCAGCATCATACATTGCACCTGGCTTGAGCTGAATGCATAGGCTTTCTGAAGATAGTGATGAGAGGTTGGTGTTCCGTTTCAATCTGGATAGGTCTACCATAAACATAATCATGGAACTTCGAACATGCAAACACAATTGCTAAAAGCTCTTTCTCGATCTGGGCATACTGCATCTCAAAAAGAAACAGCACAAAAGAAGCAGCACAAACTGGATAGAAGAATAATTTCTTTACTGGATTCTTTATGATTTTTTCATACTGCATCTCAGTCTGGGTAAGAGTTCTCGATGCACAGGCAACAGGTTGACCCTCTTGTGGAAAGACTGCACCAAGACCAAATTTTGAAGCATCACAGGAAAGTGTAACTGGTTTGTGAGCATCATAATATCTGAGACTTGGTAGACTAGCAATTCTTTATTTTAGGACATCAAAGGCTCTTTAGTGTTGCTCTAACCAAGACCATGCTACGTCTTTATGTGTCAGTTCTCTAAGCAGTGCTGAAAGTTGGCTGAAGTCTGGAATGAACTTGCTCAGATAGTTAACGATGCCAAGAAAATGTTGTGGGGTTGAACATTGTCTGGAGCTGGCATTTCGAAAATGGCTGTTTGCTTTGAAAGGTCTGGTCGTAAGCCTGAACTGGTAAATAAATGACCAACATAAGTAACCTCTTGTAGCCTGAATTTGCATTTCTGTGGATTGAGCTTAAGAGTCACTTGACATGCACTTTCCAGAACTTTTCTGAGGTTTCTGCCATGCTCAGCTTCACCATTACCTCCTACTAGTATGTCATCTAGTATGACAGCACAAGGATACCCAGAAAAAAGTTGCTCCATTGCATGTTGAAAGACTTCACTTGCAGAATTTATTCCAGATGGCATTCTCAAAAATCTGTATCTGCTAAATAGAGTACTGAAAGTAGTGAGCAAATAGGATTTCTTGTCAAGCTGAATTTGCCAAAATGAACTCTTTGCATCTAAGACAGAAAAAACAGTGTCATTTGGCATCAAGGCTGTGACTTATTTGACTGTGCATTGGATAATGAGGTAATTTTAGTGCTTTGTTCAAATCTCATGGATCAATACATATTCTGATATTATCTGAGTTTTTCTTAATGAGCTACCACCATGAAAGATACCCATTCAGTTTGTCGCACCATTTTGTCTAGCTGAGCTTTGACTCTGTCCTGCATGGCTATTGGAACTTTTTGGGCTGGCCGGATATCTGGACTGACCTCTGGGTCTAACTTCATGGAGGACACAACTGAAAGCCTCCCTACTTTGTCTTTGAAAAAGATCAGCATAGGTAGAAAAAATGTACTGGGCAAAATTAGAGTAGTGGTCTTTCAAGCTAACTTGATGGACTTTCTTATTAAATGAAAGCAGTCCCATTTTCAAACTGTCTCTGAGCCTTAATAGTGACTGGACATGCCTCTTGACCACATAAAATAACAAGTCGTAACATCTTGCAGCAAAGTAACATGAAAGCACGACTGAGCCTTCAGTCTGAATTTCTTCACCTCCATAAGCAACAAGTTTTGCACACCTTGCCAAATCAAGCCTTTCACCATGACACACTCTAGCAAATGTTTCTGCTGACATAACATTGCACTTGGAACCTGTGTCAACTTTGAGCTCTGTAGGTTTTCCATTTATCCGAGCAATACAAAATACTTCATTCTTTGCCCTCAAATCTACTGCATTGACTGTTTCATGAAGCACTGACACACCACCAACATAAAGAGTAGGGTTGCAGCTCTCTAACTGATCAACGTGTTTCTTAAAATGTTTCCTTTTAATAAAAGAATCCGGGCCATTTGATTTACAAAATCTTTTAAAATGGTTCCACTTATTGCATTTGTGGCATTGCTGACCAAAAGCTAAACATTTTTTCCCTTTAGATTCATGGCTTCCACCACAATTATGACAGTTGGCAATGAAATTGGGTTGGGGTCCATGCTTTGAGTTTGCTGACTCACTCTTATGCTTCACTGAGACTGCACGAACTCTGGAATGTGCTGGAAAGTTCTGGGATTTACCAGTGAGTACTGCAAGGGCTACAGTTGCTGCCATGTGCTGTGGCCTGTTTCTTTTAACCATGTACTGCATACTATCAACATGAACTTTTTCACTGTGCCTTCTAGAGCTATTCTCATTTGTAAGCATATTTATGTGCTTTTTTATGAGCTCATATATCTGACATATCTCATTGGCCTTATTCAATGTTAAATCACTGTCATGAAGCAAAATATTCCTCATGGCATCATCTTTAATACCACACACAAGTCTGTCCTTTATCAACTCATCCCTTAAATCACTAAACCTGCAGAATCTAGTTTTGTTTTTCAAGCCAGTTATATATGCTGCAAAAGTTTCACCAGGCTTTTGATCCCTTGTGTAAAATAAGTGCTTTCCCATTGTAACATTTGTCTGGGGGTTGCATATTTCTCTAAATTTACATTTTAAACACTCAGGGTCCTCTCTTGACTCAGCTGGTACAACAATATGATGGTTTTCCACTTCTCCTGTATAGATAGCAGGTGCATACACAAATGAACGCTCCCTTTCTATGGCTTTTGACCCGGCAAAATTAAGCAAAATAAATGTATGAAAATGTCATACTCTTGCTCAAACACTGTCCTGTTCTCTGCAATAGTATTGTCAAACACAAGTGTACTGGGTTTTCAAAATCCATCTGTCCTTCTCACAAAGTATGCACAAGCACACTGAAAATATGGCCCTTGTAATTATGTACCAACAAACTGTTCTAGAGCTTGTAATAACATTCAAATGCACAATAAGCTCTTCGAAATACTGTACTTTGCGAAATATACTCTGTAATATTGTAGTTCGTGAAATATACTCTGTAATGGCTGTATTCTGCAAAATAACTTTACTGTAATGATGCACAAACACGGACACTCCATATACTTCTGATAACTCTAATACCTTTAATCAGTATGAAAAATGCCTGCTTAGTGAAAATGCGGTTGTTTCCTCTTATTTTATTCGTTTTATGCAATTTGGACTTTATTTCAACATTTTCCATAGTAATTTGAATATTTATATCAATATCGGACATATTAGTTTATGTGAATATTATTTAGAGCATTCTGTATGCCTTGTTTCATATTTTGCAAATGAGAAATATTGCTGAGCAAGTTTAATATCTGAAATGCATTTCTAACATGTTTTGCAAATTATGTGTGCTGTAGGGATGATTTACTGCTGTATATTTCTCCAGTTCCAACTGGGTGCTCCTCGAACTCAAACTGAAGAATTTGGATTCCATCCTGGCCTCATGTCATTTTAGACATGCCGCTTCTGACACCATGTCCTTTTAGACATCCTACTTCTGACACTACGTCACTCGTCCCTCTCTAACATAGAAGACAAGCAGTTGGGGGATTTCATTTAGTTGCTTTAATACATAAAAACACATCAGGATTGATAGCAACAGCATAAAATATAAGCAAACTAGTTAACAGACAGACCTTACAGACATATATGCTTAATTTCTCAACATCTTACTATAAAATGGCAATCAGGCTTAGAAGTGCTCAGTATTTATGCACTTGTGCAAGCCCTTGGATAGCTTCTTAAAGGTACATACACACACATTGATCTATACTTCTTACCCCAATGGCCAGCCCTAGGATGTCTATTGATCTTTTCTAAAAATTTCTTAAAACCAAAACAGAAATTTAAATGTTTGTAAAATGCATTTTTTAAACAAGCCCTTCTGATATCATACAAATGTTCTGTAATAAAATGATTATTTAAAACCAATTCCATAAATAATGCAGTCAACTTAATATCTGTGTTTGTTAAACTTTCCATACATAATAAAGTTTCATGGAACCAAGATAAATCTAGGGCTGAGATTACTGTAAACAAGTAGTAATTTCAATTGTTAAACATTCTAAGTTAGGTGAATACAACTCAGGTATAACACTATGCAAAAAGTGCCATGAATCCTTAAGTAAATATGTATATTTGGAACAAAACCATTTTAATTTACTGTCTGGGTAGATTGTTAAAGGTTGGGACTTAAACCCACCAGCGTCTGCAGTAGGGCATAGAGGATGATCATTTATGATTTTATGTAGATTTGGAATCTTATATATACAAGGAATTTTAGCTTTCTCAACTTTTAAAAACATATAAAGTTCTGGAGTAATGTCACATTCCAACAACAAATCATGAAACTGAATCAATGTGCTTATATGCAATGTTGACTTCATTAAGTGAACTAATATTGTATACATCACTGTCATTTAACAAAGAAAATATTTTATTATTAGAATCTACATAATCCATGATAACCAAACCTCTCCTTTATCAGGTTTCATGAAATGCTGAACCTTCTTATTCCTGTTGCCCCACCCATGTGGATCTAGGCAGTCCTCATATCCTGTTCTGTCTGTTCCAATATGTGCATTCAGGTCTCCCATTATCAGCACCAATTCATGTTGCTCTTCTTTATCTAGTAAGTTCTGCAACTGCTGTTTGAAAGCACTCTTTTCCTCACTATCACAACCCTGTTGTGGGGCACAGGCTAAGATTATGAATACTGACCTATCACTAGTCTGAAGTCTGATTGCCACAAGCTTGTTGCTTATTCTAATGACATTCCTCACTGCCTTCCGAAGCTTCTCCCTCACCACAATTCCCACACCATTTCTGGCCTGTCCTTCTGCTGAGTAGTAGACTCTGAATACCAAGCCAAGTGGCTTTGCTGCACTGCCCTTCCATCTTGTCTTCTGGATACAGAGGATGTACAGCCTTTTCCTTATGATCATGTCATCCACTTCCAAACTACATCTTGTCAGTGAACCTGCACTGAGTGTAGCAGTTTTTAGTTCATGTTTTGCAGGTTGATTGGTTTTATGTCCAGCTTTTGCTCCACAGAGCTGTCTCAGGTAACCCAAGTTGGGCAACTGGTCAATGGCTGGCCAGTACTTATTCACTCAGGGCTGCTAGGCTTTATGGTGGGCACACACTGGCCAAGCAGGTCACATACTCCCCTGCCACTGTTAGCATGAGTTCCTGGTGTAGGTCGGGATATAATATAATCTTTTATATATGTTCTATGAGGTATATAGATTATTGATTCATAGGTATGTATATCAGGCATTTAGTCCAGTGTACCTTTTTGTAGTCCAGATACTGTATTACCAAACTACTTGCTCCCTTTATCCATAAGGGCATGAGGGACTAGACCAGGTGTGAATTTACAAATCCCCTTCCACTTATTCAGATCAGTTTTTTGAGTTATTTGTTTGAAATGGAGTAGGAACTTATTCCATAGCTGCACAATTATTTAGGAGAAGTTTTATTTCTATTATGTAGTAGATTTATGTCCTTTAGAATGGGTATTTGTGGTGCTACTAATTTCAGGAACATGGGGGGGGGGTCCAGCAGGGCATGGTCAATAGCAGGACTGTTGGCCATGTAGAGGTCATAACTCACAAGTCTTTAAGAGGCGGGATCTCTTACCCAGGATATTTTTGGTCAAAAACATTGTGTTTTTTCTCGATGGGTGATGTGCCTAGATATATGGTATTGATAAGGGAAGAGTTTAGAGGGGCAATTACTTCATTGGACCTGGAGAATATCTATTAAGTAATTAGTTGTAGTAAGTAGTAGGATTTCCAAGCAAAAGTTGATATGCAGTCATCAAAGGAGAGAGTTATTTGTCTAGGGATATGCCTTGGTTACTAATGACAGTACCTAATGGGGAGGTATTATGTATGTGGTACGGGGAGGTATTATGTATGTGGTACGTGCAGGAGCACTCTTTTTTCCTAGTGATGGTTCTACACTTGTCATCTCTGAGCTTTTGTTTCTGGTCTTGACAGTGTTTGTGTAGGTTAGTCCCTTGTTGCAATCGGGATATTATCTGGTTAATTAATAACAGCTCTGAGGTTGCAGTCATTGGTAGACTGTAAACTAATGACCTGTGTTCTCAGCTTGGGTAACAGCAAAGTAAATGCTGAATAGTAGTGGCCCCAAAATGGTGGATGTCTCTGGTGTCTAACCTTTTAGTGGAAGATGTGCTACCAGTCTTGGCTGAATATGTAATGTCTGTTAGCCAGTTTGCTGTCAAATGAGTTATGCAAAGGTTTATGTTTAACAGGGTCAGTTTCTCAGTAATACTACAGCATGGAATAGTATTGAAAGCCTTAACTTATTCCAGGTAAGCAGCGTGTACAAATTTGCTTCTGTGACTTTTTCAAAGACATCTACCAATCTGAAAAGTCAAGATCTACTTTTCAAAAATCCAGTTTGGTTTGAGTCAAGGCTTTGTAAGCTACTGGTATCCTCATTTAAGTGGTCTGGACTGATATATTTTGTTACCTTAGAAATAATGTTGGTGAGTCAGACTGATCTGTACTTCTCGGGGTCAGAGGTAGGATAACCCTTGTGGATGGGTACAATGATAGCTGTTTTTCATGTCTCGTAGACATATGTAGTGGCAAGACTTAAGACTGAGTATGTTCAAAAGGGGGTCTGTAAGGCAGTGTTTTCTGATAAGAAAAAGGCAGGCTGGTATTTTGTCTGGTCCTGTAGAGCAAGTATTGTTGCTTTTAGAGAGGACTTCTAGGAGGTGGTTATAGGAGGAAGTTCAGACTGGATGGCGTGTGAGGGAAGAACAAGAATAGGACAGTGGTCAGAAGTTTAAACCAAATTTGTTTGGTAGCATATGGATTTTGTTCTCAGGGGCAGAGTGGTGGTGCCATCTAAAATCAGGTCAATGCAGTGTTGAGTGCTGTTTCGGAGATTTGTGACATAGTTAAATAAGGCTTTAGGGTTATTTTTGGCAGCAGTGTTTAATTTGTATTTGACTTTATAGGCTTTGACTGTTTGCCTTACTTGTTTATGTCTTTGTATATACTTATAAAGTGTGGGAATTAGATTGTATTCCTTACAATCAGCCATGAGGATTTTATTTTATTCCTTAGAGCCAACATTTTTTTCTCTTATTGGTTCCACCACAGGAGTCTGTTTCTAAATTTGGCATTGTATTTGCATTGTTGTAGACAGGTATGATATCTCACCTCAGGGGTTAATGTGGGAGTAGATGTCAGTGGTTTATATTGATGGCTTACCTATGGTGTTATTTTGAGGCATAGAATTTATAAATATCTTTAGATTGTTGAAGAGGGCTGAAAGATTGACCTTTGAGAAGTCCAAGCAGATAGCGGGATTGAGGGGTATCTTGGGCTGAGTCTTTGTGGAGAATATGATGGAATGATGGCCTGATAGGTGAAAATATGCTGGGATAAGAACCTATTGTGTCACTGTATCTTATTAATTTGTTGATAGAGATCTTGCTTCTTTGTATTTGTGTTTAAATAACCATTAGTTGTATGAAGACATATATGGGAAGCTGGTTGGGTCTTTCATGGCCTGAAAGGCTAAATATAGGTTGTGAAGATAAGTAAAGGCTGCCAGCCTAGCCAGATAGAATTCTGTAGATAATTCTGTCATTTGTAAATATTAATGTAAGCCATAGGCTTGTTCTCTTAAATGTGAAAAGACTTCATTGGATATTGAACTGCAAAAATGTAACAGTGCACTCTGCTTTAAGAAAGCTAAGTCAGGCATTTTATGACTTTGATGTCAAAATTTGGAGCCGATATGTCTGGATAAAGGAATTCTGGCTATTGTATTGAGACTAGATGTAATTGCTAGAATTTGCATGTATAATTTCTCTTATTGTTCTGGCTTCCTGACCAGCTGCAAGATCAAGGGCTATTAACCTCTGAGAATCTGTTAGCCTGGGAACCAGAAAGAAAGTATGTAATCTGAAATGAATCAGTGGTACTGTGTTATCAATTTAAGGACAGAAAGAATGAGAACATTAGAGCATTTGTCTTGAGAACATCCATCTCACCAGGTCTCTGCCTGGGTCTAGATGTACGTAGGATTTTAGAACTGTTTTTTTTAGAAATACCTAGGAATTAGAAAGATTAGACTAAGTGTTTTTTATATACTTTCCTATGGTATTATTTTAAGTATTTCTCTGTGATCTCTGAACTCTTAACTAGCACTGTGTAGTAAGAAGTATTGTCTTGTGTTTTTATTATTTATAATTAAATATTTTTAAACCTTTCAGCTGTGGCTGTTTTGTGTAAAGATAATTTAAGCTCTAAGAGTACATTGCATGTATATAGTGATGCTGTACCAAGTCACTCCAAATAGGTTTTGACTGTTAGGTTGCACTTACCATTTGGATAATAGTATTGCACAGTAATAATTGGACACCCTTTTAAGGGCCTTTGAGTAGCTGATAAATATTAGCTAGGTAGTGGCAGTGATTTCTACTATATAGTCTGGGTAAAAGGGGCACAGCTGGTGAACCTGTGCCAGCCTTACCCAGGAGTGTCTCTGTGGTTGTATAAAATCTTATCTCAAAGTGTGTGTGTGTGTCAGCTACTTGGGCAGGGACATGAAGCACTGGTTGGACAGAGAGGGTGCTGGAGGTTTTAGCTTGCCCACTAGGCTGAGATCTGGATCCTATAGCTTTGCCAGTGGGGAGTCTTATTGGGGACCTGGAGAGAAGGGGAGAAACCAGCCCCAGACAGACTGTGATCTCTGTGTGCTCTTAAGGGAAATTGTACTTTACTGTGTGTGTATTTATTATCCTTTCCCTATATGGATGCCCCTCACTGTTGTTAGTGTTGAGGATTGAGGCTCTGTGATTGCTGGGCCAGTGCACGGGCGTCACATATTAATTGTTTGGCAGTGGTGGGATATCCACACCACATATTTAATTGGCAAATACTAATTGGCTTGTAGTGGTGTGGGTAGAGTGAATTCCTGTAGCTTGTGTACAGTGATCATTGAAAGTGTTTTGAACTCTAAATCAGCCACGCAGTGAATACACAGATTTCAGAACACAATTGTTTTATTTCTTTTGTTAGTTTAGTTAGTCAGGGAGAGAGGGCAGCATGTCAGCAGAAGAATGTGGAAAGCTGACAAGGAGCCAGATAGCTGAGATGTGCCAGGCTAGGGGACTGGTGCATGGAAACCTGACTAAGGCAGACATAGGTTCATAGGTTCATAGATTAGTACTAAGCTAACTGCCCTTGAGAGCCATTTAAAGCCTAGCCAAGTATCCCTTGTGAGACTCAAACCCTGCACCTTGTGTTTGTAAGGCAAACACCTTAACCATTAGGCCACCCTCCCAACCTTTTGCAGCTTTGGTTACAGCTGCATCAGAAAACAGCAACCAGGAGGACTTCCAGACTGGCAGTGGAGATGTACCACACTCAGATAATGGACAGCTCAACCTCTGCAGAGGACTTAAAAATCCATCTGTAGCTAAAGATACTTGAGTTGGAGGGCAGGCATTTGGAGCTAGAAGTAGCTGAGAGACTGAGGCATCTAGAGAGTGAGTACAAGGAGAAACTGTGATGTTTGCAGGCTGGGGAGAATGAGAAACTGCTATGCCTGGAAGCTGAGGAAAAGGTGAGGCAGAGGCAGTATGAGAAGGAGATGCTGACTCTTCAGAGTCATGGAGGTAATGGGGAAGGGAGTAACTGGACCCCAGAAGCACAAAAGGTCAGTAAATTTCTTCTGAAGTTTAAAGAGGGGGATAATTTAGATAGTTTTATTCATATGTTTGAGAGGGTATGTAAACAGTATGATGTTGACCAAAGGCTTTGGATACAGTTCCTGACCCCCTTACCCCATGGTAAAGCTGTAACTGTGTTGTGTAAACTTGCTGATTGTGAATATTTTGATTATGCTGCTGTTAAAAATCACTTGTTAGAATGTTTTAAGCTAACACCTGAAACATATAGGAAAAAGTTTTGTGAGCATAGACACAAGGCAGATGAAAGTTTGTGTGAATATGTTGCTGAACTGAGCACTTATTTTCATAGGTGGGTGAGTGGATATCAGGTTACCACTTTTGAAGAGCTGGCAGACCTTTTGGTGAGGGAACAAGCCCTTAGCATTTGCCTGAGGACATGAGGATCTGGTTAGCTGATAGACAATGTGCTACTTCAGATGAGTTAGGGAAGAAGGGAGACCTATACCTAGCAAGTAGGGCATCCATGCACAGGAAAGGGGCTCCTAGTACTGCTCATGGGTCTAAAGGAACCCATGGTGGGCAGCACAGACTGCCGCAACAGAATCTGCTAGTAGCAGGGAAAGCCACTAATCCAGGTACACATCCAGGACCTAGGGTTAAATGTTTTGAATGCAACCAGTGGGGCCATGTGGCATATAGATATCCATGGAGGCAAGGTGGGGAACAAAAGGTGAAAGAGCCAGTAAATGGGAAAGACAAAATGCCAATAGTGGGTTGTCTTGAGACAACAGGGGTACCAAACTACCATCCTGCAGATGTCCTGATAGGGAAGGATTTGGATGAGGCAGTACCATGTGTTTATGCAGTTACACGCAGTTAGGCTAGGAGACAAGCATGTGGGTCTGGTAGCCTGGGGGAGACCCAGACAGACTGCATACTTGCAGCCAGGACTGGTGAGGTAGTTACTTCAGGGAGGGAGCTACTCTGTAGCAGTGAGACTGAAGGTGAGGCACAGCTGCTTGTGGGTACTGGTGTTCCCTTGGACAGAGTGACTGCAAAGGTAGAGGTGAGTAGTAGCACCCAGACTGACAGTCAGGCACCACTGTCAGAGGATGCCAGACTTCCTGTGGAAGGGGAGCTGGGAAGGGTTACAAAGAGAGAGTTGAGACAGGCTCAGCTCTCAGACCCTACATTGCAAGGCCTGAGGCAGGTAGGTAGTAAGGCACCTGATTCTCAAGGGAAGGGGTTTTTTGTATACTGGGACAAAGGGTTACTGTATAGAGAGTGGACCCCTGAGGGAGGGCTAGAAGGTGAGAGAGTACAGCAGTTGGTAGTGCCTAGAGCCTACCATCTGGTGCTTCTATCCCTAGCCCATGATATTCCCTTTGCAGGTCATATGGGCATAAAGTGTAGAAAGACACAAATTATGCAGAACTTCTATTGGCCTGGAATTTCCAGAGATGTAACTGGGTACTGCAGGACTTGTGAGCGGTGTCAAAATGTAGGTAAGGCAGGAGACAAGGTGAGAGATCCTTTGATGCCTTTGCCTGCAATTGAGGAGCCATTTCAAAGGGTAGCTATGGATATTGTGGGGCCTCTGAGTACCCCAAGTTCCACAGGGAAAAAGTATATCCTAGTGGTAGTGGATTATGCTACATGATACCCTGAGACAGTGGTTCTGTCCTCCATTGAAGAAGAAAAGGTGGCAAATGCTTTGTTATAGATTTTCAGCAGGGTAGGTTTTCCAAACAAATACTGACTGACAGAGGTGCCAGTTTCATGTCAGACCTGCTGGTTTGTCTGTGGAAATCCTGTGGAGTGAAGCAGCTGAAGACCACCCCCTACCACCCCAGACTAATGGTCTTGTTGAGAGGTTAAACTCTACAATCAAGTCCATGCTACAGGCATTTGCAGACCAGTTTAAGAGGGAGTGGGACAAATATTTGCCCCATCTCTTGTTTGCTTACAGAGAGGTTCCCCAGGAATCCACAGGTTTTTCGCACTTTGAGTTGTTGTATGAGCATAGTGTGAGGGGAGCTGTAGATTTAATTAGTGTTGAGTGGGAAGGTGAGTGTGTATCTCACAAGGAGTCTGTTGTGGCATATGTCCTAAACCTCAGGACAAGGCTCAGGGAACTCATCAGCTTGGCCCAGGAGAACCTGTCAGAAGCCCAACAACAGAAAAAGGTGTGGTATGACAGGAATGATCGAGCTAGAGAGTATGCTGTGAGGCAGCAGCTAATGGTTCTCATTCCTGTCAGACACAACAAGCTGCAAGTAGCTTGGGAGGGACCTTACAAGGTGGTAAGAGGGGTAGGTGATGTTAACTACATGGTGGAACTGCTAGGCAGGAGGCAGGGGCACAAATTGTACCATGGTAACATGATGAAACCTTACCATGATAGGGAGGCCCTTGTTTTGAGCATTTGCAGTGGATTGCAAGAGGAGTCTGAGGGAGATCTGGTGACTTATCTCCTCAGTGAGGCGCGGACTGACACCTCATTGGAAGGAGTAGCAATGTCTCAGCGGCTATCTTCTACCCAGGTTCGAGAAATCCGAGCAGTGTTACAGGTGTTTGGGGGCATGTTCACTGGGAAACCAGGGTGCACCCACCTGGTGCAGCACCAGGTGGATACAGCACCCCAAAGGCCTATTAGGCAGGCCCCTTATAGGGTGCCTGAGAGAGTCAAACAGACTGAAGGAGGAGATACAGAAAATGTTGGAACTGGGGTAATTCAAGAGTCCAACAGTCCCTGGGCCTCCCCAGTTGTGCTGGTGTCAAAGAAGGATGGCAACACCAGGTTCTCTGTGGACTACAGCAAAATAAATAGTCACACAGAGTCAGATGCTTACCCCATGCCTAGGACAGATGAGGCCCTAGGGCAGCTGGGTGTGGCTAAGTATCTCACAACCATTGATCTTACCAAGGGTTACTGTCAAAGGGTTACTGGCAGGTACCCTTGACCCCCAGTGCTAGGAAGAAGTCAGCCTTTGTGATTCCTTTTGGCTTGTATATGTTCACAAAGGTGCCCTTTGAGATGAAAAATGTCCCAAACGACTTTCCAGAGGCTGGTAGATCATATAATAGCAGGAACAGGAGGGTTTGCCCTTGTTTACCTAGATGATATTGCCATCTACAGCCATTCCTGGCAAGAGCACCTTCAGCATGTCAGGGAGGTGCTGGGCAGACTACAGAAGGCAGGGTTGACCATTAAGCCCAACAAATGTCAGGTGGGTATGGCAGAGGTCTCCTACCTGGGATATAGAGTGGAGAGTGGTAAGATCAGGCCAGAACCTGCCAAAGTAGAAGCCATTCAGGCATGGCCTGCACCTGTTACCAAAAAGCAGGTGAGGGCATTCCTAGGGACAGGAGGGTACTACAGAAAGTTTGTCCCCAGTTATAGTACCATAGCTGCTCCCCTCACAGACGTGACAAGGAAGAACAGAGCCAACCAGCAAAGTGCCAAGTTGCTAAGATGGAGCCTAAGGCTGCAAGCATATGATATGTCAGTGCAGCACCGCAGTGGGATTAGCAATGCCAATGCAGATGGGCTCTCAAGACAGGGAATGGGGTAAGGTATACTCAGATAGACCTAATACTCTCAAGCAACGTTTCTCAAGGGTCACTTGAAAAACTAGCTTGAGTTCTCCAGGGGGCGAGAGGTGTGAAGATAGGTAAAGGCTGCCAGCCTAGCCAGACAGAATTCTGTAGATAATTCTGTCATTTGTAAATATTAATGTAAGCCACAGGCTTGTTCTCTTAATTGTGAAAAGTTTACATTGGATATTGAGCTGCAAAAATGTAACACCAGTACATTCTGCTGTAAGAAAGCTAAGTCAAGCATTTTATGACTGTCTTTGATATCAAAATTCGGAGCCGATATGTCTGGATGAAGGAATTCTGGCCATTGTCTTGAGACCAGAGTTAATTGCTAAAATTTGTATGTATAATTTCTCTTACTGACCGCTGCAAGATCAAGGGCTATTAACCTCTGAGAATCTGTTAGCCTGGGAACCAGAAAGAAATGATGTAATCTGAAATGAATCAGTGGTACTGTGTTATTAATTTAAGGACAGAAAGAATGAGAGCATTAGAGCATTTGTCTTGAGAACATCCAACTCATCAGATCTCTGCTTGTGTTTTAGATGTAAGTAGGATTTTAGAACTGTATTTCACCTTAGAAATAGCTAGGAATTAGGAAGATTAGACTAAGTGTTTTTCTATGTGGATGTTAGAACTTTTCTACGGTATTTTTCTAAGTATTTTTCTATGATCTCTGAACTCTTGACTAGCACGGTGTAGTAACAAGTATTGTCTTGTGTTTTTATTATTTATTATTAAATATTTTTAAACCTTTCAACTGTGGCTGTTTTGTATAGAGAAAATGTAAGCTCTAAGAGTATGCTGCATGTGTGTAGTGATACTGTACCAAGTCACTCCAAATAAGTCTTGACTGTTAGGTTGCACTTACCATTTGGATAATAATATTGCACAGTAATAATTGGACACCATTACACATCCCGAGGTAGTGGTGCTGCGGTAGCGTTGTCGCCTTACAGCAAGACGTTGTCCCGTTCGATTCTCAGCTAGAGCGTCTTCTGTGTGGAGGCTGCGTGAATGGGCATGCCTTCGTTGAAGGTTGTGCGTCAGGGCTGGTAACTTGGCACATAAAAATTCACTACCAAACATTAGTGGACCGGAGTTCCGCTGTGGTGACCCCTAGTCAGGATAAGCCGAAAGACACAACAACAACAACAGTAATAATTGGACACCCTTTTAATGGCCTTTGAGTAGCTGATAAATATTAGCTGGGTGGTGGCAGTGATTTCTACCGTATAGTCTGGGTAAAAGGGGCACAGCTGGAGAACCTGTGCCAGCCTTCCCCAGGAGTGTCTGTGTGGTTGTATAAACTCTTATCTCAAAGTGTGTGTGTGTGTGTGTGTGTGTGTGTGTGTGTGTGTGTGTGTGTGTGTGTGTGTGTGTGTGTGTGTGTGTGTCAGCTACTTGGGCAGGGACATGAAGCACTGGCTGTACAGAGAGGGTACTGGAGGTTTTAGCTTGCCCACTAGGCTGAGATCTGGACCCTATAGCTATGCCAGTGGGGAGTCTTATTGGGGACCTGGAGAGAAGGGGAGAAACCAACTCCAGACTGACTATGATCTCTGTGTGCTCTTAAGGGAAATTGTACTTTGCTGTGTGTGTGTGTGTATTTATTATCCTTTCACTATATGGATGCCCCTCACTGGTGTTAGTTGTGAGGATTGAGGCTCCTTGATTGCTGGGCCAGTGCACGGGCATCACATAGGTCACTATGGAGGAGTCTGTAACAAATGGAATAGAGAGAGAGCAAGAGTGAGATGCCAGATAGTTTAGATAACTAAGGGGCTTGAGGCCTGTGACATTTTTGATTAGGAACCTTTGTGGTCTTTCCAGTTGAGTAATATGTTTGGATAAGTATATACCAAGGGGGGGGTTTGTTTGGTAACGGGGCAGGAAAAAGATAAATACAGCGGAAGTAAGCCTTCTTTGGCCTGGATGAGATGCCATTTTTTATTAGTCGAGACAGACAGAAGTATTTTCTGTCTACAATGGAAACATGATTATCAAAGTACAGGGAGTCTTCCACAAAGGAGCTTAAGTCTCTAATGACACTGCCATTCTTAAGGGGTGTGTCATGTATGCAGAATGATGAGGAATTGTTTATTCTACCATAGTGGACTGTACTGTGTCTCTTAACATTTAGTTTGAGGCCATTGTCCTTGCACCAGTTGTTTGTATAGGCCAGCATATCTTGCACCTTCATGTCCATGCATGTTTGAACAACAGCCCTTTGTTTATATCAGCTAATTCTGACAACTAGTGACCGTGGATCTTTTCTTGTACACTAGAGAAACAAATATCACATAGAAGAAACCCCAGCACTGAGCCTTGAGGAGCCTCACTTGTGACAGTTTAACTTAGTGAAGTGGTACTTACAACTTTAGCAATGTGTTCTGTCTGATAACCGGTTTGCTATCCACCTTACAATATATAAGTTCATAGGTTCATAGGTTCATACTAGGCTATCTGCCCTAGGGCATTTATAAGCCTAGCCAGAATGTGTTTGGCTTTCGCCACCCATTTTAAATTTATTTTGCTATGCCCTTTTTCAAGGTTAGTATACTGTGCCTCTGTCTAACAGTGACACAGAAGTGATACCCGGGGTAAACCTACGATCTCCCATCCACTCATCAAGATTCCTCTTCAAGAGAGTCAATGAGGGACTGCCTAACCTGGACTGGGATTTTATTCCAGAGTGAAGGGAGCCTCTGGGTTATAAATCTGTCCCTCCAGCATGTCCTGTTTATTTCAGTGCTGAGGTTCAAGTCTCTCGGCGTAGCTCGATGGGATTTGGATTTTCTGAGGTGCAGCATGTCCATTAATTCGGGTTGGACATGGCTTTATCGTCAGGCACAGATCGCCTCTGAACAGGCGGTATGCCACTGAGTAGAGCTGGAGTTTCTTTAACCGGGCAGCATATGGCATCTGTTTGAGCCCTTTGATCCTCTTGGTGAGGTACTTTTGGGGTCTTTCCAGTTGCTGCAGGTGTCTGGTAAGGTACATCCCAAAGGGGCATTATACTCAATTATGGGCCTAATGAGGGATGAGTAAAGAGGCACGGTGACCTCCCTGATCTAGATGTGAATCCCTTCATGATTAGGTGGGCTATATAAAATGTTTTCTAACCACTTTGGCCACGTGGTTGTCAAATGAGAGATTGCTATCAACTTGGGTCCCCAAGTCCCTAATTACTTCTTCTGTACTTAATGGATTACCACCTATGTGGTAATTTGTGGCACTTTGTTTTCCCAAAGGGATGACTATACACTTTTGGCATTTAGCTTGAGGCCATGGCACTGGCACCAGTTGTCTGTTTCTATGAGGCCCTTTTGGAGGATGCTTGTGTCGGCTGGAGAGTCGATTATGGCGCCCAGTTTGCAGTCATCTGCGAACTTGGTCAGCCACAGTCCTTCCGTGTTGGCCTGTACCTCCAAGAAATATATACCGAACAAGAGAGGTCCCAGGACTGAGCCTTGTGGGACACCACTTGTAACTGGTTTGGAGTCTGACATGGCTCCAGCAATTCTAACCATGTGGGTTCTGTCCTTGAGCCAGTTTGCAATCCATCTAGTGGCATAGGGGTTTATATTTAAGCTGGTGAGCTTATCTACAATGCCCGAGTGGGGTATTGTATCGAAGGCTTTGCGAGGTCCAGGTAGGCTGTGTGGACCACCTTCCCTCGTCAATGGCCTTGGTGACTGTTTCAAAGAAATCAACCAGGTTTAAGAGGCAGGATCTGCCCTTAACAAAGCCGAACTGGGTAGGATCCAGTGTCTGTAGGTCCCCAATATCTTTATTTATGAGGTCCATGATGATCCTTTCCATAGCTTTGCAGACCAAGCTAGTCAGGCTTATGGGGCGATAGTTTCCAGGATCCGTCGAGGCACCACCTTTATGGAGAGGGACCACTGTTGCTGTACGCCACTCTTTGGGCACATATCCTGTAGTAAGGCTGAGATTGAACAGTAGTTTTATGTTTGGGTTTAGCTCTTCTTGGAGTTCATGTAGGACGCAGCCCGGGACACCGTCTGGTCCCATTGATGTTGTGTTTTTTGCTTTGGAGAGGGTGGCTCTTACCTGAGCATCTGAGATGTCAGCGAGGCAGCACTCTGCTGGGATAGATATTTGCCCTTTTGGTGGGGAGGGGGGGAGAGAAGTTTGTGCTGAACCTGTCAGCTAGGATATTGCCAATGTCTGTGGGTTCAGTGTATTTAGTGTCATTTCTGGACTAATTCTGAGCATATCTGGGAATTACCACCCAGGTTCCTAACATAACTAAAGAAAGCCTTGTGATTATCCTTAGTGTCCTGTGCAATTTTTCTCTCTAAGCTGACCTTAGACAATTTTATGAGTGCCCGTAGTTTTTTGCTAATACTGATCAGTGATGCCTTCCCTTTTTGGGATTTTGCTCTATCATTTAGTAGCTTCCTCCTTCTATTGTATAGTTTGTTTATGGCTGGGGTCCACCAGACAGGACGTCTGCCTTTGGAGGATTGGGTCTTGGTTTTATTTGGGATCGCATGATCCATGCATTCCTGAAGGTGTTCATAGAATGCATTTATAAAGGATTCTGCGGTCTGGGTCAGTTTTCCACAGGCCCAGGGGCCTTGAAGGATTCCACCTCGGTTTTGAGGAGTGTGAAATTTGCTTTAGAAGTTTTTCACTGTGGTTTTCTGGGTAGTTGGTGGGGTCGGGATGTGGATATCCAGTGAGATTAGTTTATGGTCTGATCTTACCAGTGAGGGATACACTTCTGGTCTGGAGCATAGAGTCCCCATGTTGGTGATGATCAGGTCCAGTATGTTTTCCCCTCTTGTGGGAGTGGTAACAAGTTGTTCCATAGCATTTGAGTTTATAAATTCTAGGAACCTTTGGGCTAGGGTGTTGGAGCTAGAGTAATGCTCCCATTCTATGTCTGGGTAGTTGAGAAGTTTGTGCTGAACCTGTCAGCTAGGATATTGCCAATGTCTGTGGGTTCAGTGTATTTAGTGTCATTTCTGGACTAATTCTGAGCATATCTGGGAATTACCACCCAGGTTCCTAACATAACTAAAGAAAGCCTTGTGATTATCCTTAGTGTCCTGTGCAATTTTTCTCTCTAAGCTGACCTTAGACAATTTTATGAGTGCCCGTAGTTTTTTGCTAATACTGATCAGTGATGCCTTCCCTTTTTGGGATTTTGCTCTATCATTTAGTAGCTTCCTCCTTCTATTGTATAGTTTGTTTATGGCTGGGGTCCACCAGACAGGACGTCTGCCTTTGGAGGATTGGGTCTTGGTTTTATTTGGGATCGCATGATCCATGCATTCCTGAAGGTGTTCATAGAATGCATTTATAAAGGATTCTGCGGTCTGGGCCGTATTTTCCACAGGCCCAGGGGCCTTGAAGGATTCCACCTCGGTTTTGAGGAGTGTGAAATTTGCTTTAGAGAAGTTTTTCACTGTGGTTTTCTGGGTAGGGCGTGGGGTCGGGATGTGAATATCCAGTGAGATTAGTTTATGGTCTGATCTTACCAGTGAGGGATACACTTCTGGTCTGGAGCATAGAGTCCCCATGTTGGTGATGATCAGGTCCAGTATGTTTTCCCCTCTTGTGGGAGTGGTAACAAGTTGTTCCATAGCATTTGAGTTTATAAATTCTAGGAACCTTTGGGCTAGGGTGTTGGAGCTAGAGTAATGCTCCCATTCTATGTCTGGGTAGTTGAAGTCGCCCAATATAATGGTGTTTGGAGAGACCTTCATATTTTCCAGTGTTCTCAGAAAGGCCGAGTGGGGTTCCTGGGTTTGGGAGGGTGGTCTGTAGCAGGCTATAAACTGGAAGGCAGTTTTACCCACTGTTAGTTGCACATGGATAGTCTCTGATGCTTCGTGCTTTGCCACCAACCTGGAGGTGTGGGTATCTTTGATGAATATCGATACTCCCCTCCTTTGTGGTTCAGTCCAAGTTTTGGGGCGAAAAGCATGGTATGAGGTATAACCTGGTAGTGCTGGGGTGCTCTCGGAGCCCTGAACCAGGTTTCTGTTACTGCACAGATATCGATGTTCTCCATGCTAAGGAGAGTTTCGAGTCGTGCATCTTGAGGTTTAGACTTCTGGCGTTGAGTAGCATTACTCTTAGTTTCTTATCCCTTGTGATACCTATGGAGGTGGGTTTGTCTTTTTGAGCCTTGCCTAAAAAGGCACTATGGGGTAGCAAGAGCCTTTGCCAATATCCGAAAGCCCAGGGTAACAGGTGCAAGCCGTCCCTAGTGAAGCATCGTGGCTTGTCGAGCATATCATCCCAAGCTGACAGGCATTGGATCCCCTTTGAATGACACCAGTACTTAAGCCAATTGTTGAAATTGATCATCTTGTCTTCATATTGTGGCATCATTCTTGGTGAGGGTAAGATGCTACTCAAGGTCAGGGTCATACCGGCCTGGGCTACATGCTCAGAGAGCTCCTTTATGTCTCTTTTCATGTAGTCCAGGGAGGTACGTCTCGGGTCATTCACACTAGCATGGACAATGCCTAAGTCATATTTGTACTTGCCTTGGAGTGTCCTGAGTGCTTGTGTTATGTGGCGGATCCTAGCGCCCGACAGGCTGCTCACCGTGACCCTCTCCTTGTTCAGCCTGATGAGCGGGACGTCAGTGTGCCTGACGATAGAGTCACCTATTACAAGTGTATCAGGTGTGTTGTTTAGTCTTAAGGGCTGTGACTGTTTGGCACACTGGCTTTGTGAGATTTGTGTTGCACATGTTTTGTTTTGGGGTAGCGGTTGCTTGGGTGTCTGCTTTGGAGGTCTCTGCTGCTTAGGCAGATCTTTATTTAGAACCTCCGAGTATGTTTTTGTGTGATTATGTGTTTGGTTTGCTGTCGTGATAGGTCTATGTGAGACTGGAATTGTAGTGAGTGTGGTTTCCTTCTCCTCCTGACTGGTTATGCCAGTACTGAGTTGAGAGAGCTTAGCTTCCAGTTTGGCTATATGGTTGCAACTCTCACATGTGTTGGAATTTGTTGGGAGGAGGAGAGGGTTGTCTGTGTACATGAGGCAGTTGTAACATTGCCTCAAGATTCCCAGATTCACCAGCTGGACCGGAGAGGAGATTGACAACTGACCTTTGGACATGCTATAGAGGTTTTCTGTCTGCTGCCTTAAGTTGTTTACTAGCATAATAAAACAAAGTAGACTCTCTGACAATGAAGAAAAATGGACTATTTCTGAAGGAAAGTCTGTTATCCATTCAGAATTTGGTTCTTTGTTAGCACGATGGAGTGCCTTTTAAGATGGTGAATATGGGACTGCCTATAAAAAAATTCTCACTTTTTTCCTTTTTGTTGTAGAGTTTATTTATAAATGTGTTCCATTATAGGGATTCATTTTTAAAATTTCTTGAGTATTTGGGTACTGCGTTTTGTATACAACTGCTTAGTTAAAAGGAGAATTCAGAGTCAAAGACTTTAGCTATATTTATGTGGCCAATTTGTGCGGGGATGAATTGGAAATTATTTTATCACTAAGTAACTGCAGGAATTTTGAGAAACTCCTGAATGCAAATGTTTTCGTTTGTGGGATATTTCCAGTCTTATATCTGAAAATCACCAAACTGTGGTCTGATTTGAAGATACCTATGGAGTTGTACAAAAGGAGGCAGTATTAGTATGGACAAGATCCAGGTGATTTTGTCCTCTAGTATGAATGTTTACAGTTTATTTTAGGTAGCTTTCATTTACATAGTCATGTAATCATAGGAGCCATAGGAAATGCAAAGTTATTAGACAAGAGGTCATGTGTGCCTTGCCAATATCCATCCTGAGACTCTACCAACATTTTCAAAGAGACTAAGTACTTGTGCCTCTCACAAATTGAGTCATGTTGTGTGAGAGATAAAATGTCTTCAATAAAACTGAGGTATTTGTACACTGCCTCAAAATACCAAGTGCTATCAGATAAGCTAGAGAAGGGTTAAGAACTGAGATTGATTCCATATTAGCCAAAGTTCAAGTATGATTAAAGGCCTATGAATGCAATATGATTTTAATCATTTGGAGCAGGAATTAAGTCACCTGTATTAGGAATCTTGATTTCTCTTTGAGTAGCACAGCAGTGCTTAGCTCAGTCAAAAACTGTGTTGTTGCTCAGTGGAACTCACTAATAAGCAGCGAAGCTAAGCCAGTTTACTAATAAATTCACTGGGGCATGGCTGTCAGAAAGAACATTCAGAGAATTAGTGCAGTATAATATATACAGTAAATGATACCGCAGATAGTACAGTATTAATTGATACTGGTAAAGACACAGAAGAGATGGCTTATTTTGTGAAACAACATTCTCGCATGAATCTGGTACATCTTTGTACTGCTGTGCTTTTTTCCAATTGCAACTGGATCTCTTAATAGACGTTTTTGTGTTAATGAGATGTCTGTAGAATACCATTTATAACATATGAGGTGGAAGCAGCTGTTTTGTCAAATGCTGGCATTCTGCACTTTTTTGTATTTAGCTTGAGACTGTTATCAGTGCACCAGGAGCAGTTTAGTATCAGTGGATGAGCAGATAACAATGCCCAATTTGCAGTCATCAGCAAACTTGGTCAACCACACTTCTAGGATATTGACTTGGATGTCTGCAAAATAACTGCCAAGCAGCTGTACCCAACTAGTTACAATTTTATGTTCAGAGGATACAGACAACTTTTACAACTTGGGATCTGTTGGATATCCAGTTTGCAACCCAGTGGACAATGTAGGGAATTACATTATGTTTGTCTAATTTTTCGGTAATATTAGCATGGGGGGATAGATAGTGCTAAAAGCCTTGGCCAGATCAAGATAAACAGCATGTACACAGCCTCTTTAACCATTTTAAAGAAGTTTACTAGATTTAGGAGAGAGGACCTGCCCTTCACAGAATAAAACTGATTGGAGTCTGTTATCAGTGAAGTTACCTTTGTTGTCAAAAATAAGTACTGCTATGTTAAATTCCATGCTTTTGCATATAGATCTTGAGAAGCTGATGGGCCTTTAATTAACTGGGACTGTAAAGGGGCCACCCTTGTGCAGAGGAGTCACAGTGGTTTTGTTCCAGGCATCAGGCACAAACTCTGTGGATAGGCTGAGGGTGAACAATTTTAAGTAGATACTCAGATAGCGCATACTTAGAACTGGGTTCCTATCGAAAGAGCGAACGTTTAAATGAGCGAATGCTCTTTATCGAACTTTAAAACGTGAAACCTGAAAATGTCAAAGGCATGGAACATCAATTTTTTTCCCCGGGAAAACAATCGATGAGCCGTTTTCTGGACTTTGCTGTTTTTTCCACTGTGGTGCGATCTTGAAGTTGATATATTTAAGTTGAGGGGTGTGGGGGGTGAAGGCCCCCCACTTTATTTTAGGTCTATATTATAAGAACAAAGTTTTAAATATTCCAACACCATATGGACAACACCAAATGGTTGAATATTTAAAACCTTGCAAGAGTTAACAGAGTTCGCCATAGGGAATTCTTCCCTTTACTTCAATGTAGTGCAATCTCGGAGTTGGTATATTTAAGTAGTGGGGACTGGGGGGTTGCAGGGGGTCTTGCCCCCATGCTCAGAGCGATCAGGTAGGTTTTTCTTTTATTTTTACATTTTTTTATTTTGGTTTTCGATGTTTTACAACTTCGCTCATATGGTGTTGCCCATATGGTGTTCGAAGTTGTAAAACTTTGTTCTTATAATATAGACCCTTTATTTTGCCTGTACATTGTTTTTTTTTCTTGGATCAGCGAATTTTTTCCCTGGGAAAAAAATTCACTGATCTGTTCGTTTGACATTTTAAGGTTTCACGTTTTTAAGTTCAATAAAAGCGCGTTCACTATTTTTAGCGTTCGATGTTCTGATATAGACGCTTAGAACTGATGTGAATGGATCCTGAAATGTTACAATGTATCTGACAGGGATTCTAAGACTTATTCCAAGGTGATTTCAGGGGAAACTAGATTTTTAAGTATTGTGGGGCAACAGTGCGGGTAGGTGGGGTAAGATGAGTACTAAATTTAACTGCTAATATATTGACTATTTTTGGAAATGGTATGCACAATATTATGGATGAGCTCAGTCCATTGCCGGATATTATTCTTTAATTTATGTATAACTGAAAAAAGATTTGCAGTTTCCTTTACCTTGTGTGACCTTAAGTTTGTACTTTGCTTTGAATTTTTTAGTAGTGCTGTTAATTCCCAACAAGTTTCACTGTGATCTTAAGGTAGAGGATGGAGATTTCTTACAGCTTTTCATTACTTTCCTTCTTTTGTTATGCAATTTATTAATATGGGAGTTCCAACAGATAAGTTTCTTCCTGATTTTACCATTATATTTATGGTGGGTGAATACTAACTTTTCCATGCATTGTTTTAGGGACTGGTAAAAAATCAGAGGGGAAGGCAACAGTTCTCTGAGTTTATTCCCTAGATCTTCTACAAGTGGAAGCAGGTTTGCCATGGAGAAGTCCCTAAAGACAGATGTTAAGTTGTCAATCTCGCCTTCATTCTTGCTGGATGGGTTCGGAGCCGATCCTCGGCTCCGACTCGGCACTTGCTTAGCTTGAGAACTCCTTTTACCAGCTCGAGGCAACCCTATATCCCATGATGCAAGGCGGGACTACCTCAGATCTCGTTTGCCGCTTTGCGAAGAGGTCTCCTTTTTGCCAGCTGAGGTAAGTTTGAGTTTTTCAAACAGCTTAGTCAGGGTTTATCTCTCCCTTGTTTCTTTTTATAGTGTGTAGTGTTCATACAGCCCACCCTATTTCCCCATATAGTTAAAAACTTCTAGTTTTTGTAAAGTTTAAAAATTTTCAGTTAGGCCTAGGCCTCTTTTCTTAATCCCTATCTGTGTGTCTGTGTTTGTTGGGATTAATTGAGTGACTGTTTGGGGTGTGTGTGAGTGTTATTTTTACTTTTTTCTTGGACTATGTCTAAGGAAGTAAAGGTCTCAGGCTTCAAGAAGTGTGACTCGTGCTGTCAGAAAATGTCTCTGACAGACGGTCACACTTCTTGTGTTTACTGCCTGGGGCCTTTACACCTGCAGGACTCCTGTGCTTTATGTCACTCTTTTAGCCAGAGAGTCCTGCAGGAAAGGAGGAATAAGTTGATCCTCCGTGGCTTACTAAAGCCAGAAGGTTCACCCACTAAAACTGGGTCCAGTAAACCTTCTAAGCCGCCTAAGGTTCAGGCTACAGCTTCTAAGCCTTCCCCGGTGGCTCCGACTACTTTGGAGTCGAGATCGACTCCGGCCGGAGCCGATCTTTCTTCTCAGGTGGTAGGGTTGGTTCCGATCGGTTCCGACACCCAATCTGCTGTTGCTTTGTCGGCTCCGGCTGGAGCCGACATATTATCCAGTATCGGAGCCGAGAAGCCTTCGGCTCCATCTGGAACCCAGAGGACGTCGGCTCCGATGGCTTCCTCCAAGAAGAGATCTCGGTCCCCTTCTTTGGAGTCTATCCACTCGGCTCCGGGGTCTCCTCTTTTGTCGGAGCGGAGTCATCGGAGCTGATCTTCGAGATCTTCCAGGCTGTCTGACCACGATTTAGAGAGGGTGGTAAGCAGGCTGTTGAAGTCGCAGGCACTGGCCCAAATGCTCCATAGCCCGTCTCAACAGACTTCGGCTATTGCTTTACCCCTTGAACTTCCTCCTCCGACTCCTCCAGAGTTCGGAGCCGAGCTTCGGGACAGCGACCGGTCGGCGCCGGAACCGATACATCCTTTTCGCTCCGTCTGTCTTTGGCTCCGATCTCTTCCATGAGACCTTCCTTGGAGGGATCCGGTCGTCGAGTTTCCCTTGTCGGCTCTGAGGGGGCTAGTGGCATTGGACCCTTGTCCGACCCCGCTCTCCCTCTCGGGCTTTGGTAAGCTCGGCACCGACATCGGCCTCGAGCCTTCCCTCTCAGTGGAGCCGGAATTCCTATTTCCTCGAACGGGAATATTCCGCCTCCCGGGAGGGGAGCCTTTGAGGTGATGAGGAGTGTCCTGACACCTGAGCCAGGTCAACGGTCCATCCCTTTAGCTCCTCCCTCTTTGGTGCCTGTAGACACCTCTTGCCAGCCTCTTGCTCTCAGGCCCAGGGATCCATCGCCCCAGGTTTCCCCATTGTGAATAACTTCCTCTTCCGAGGTTTCTCCTGATCCTGCAGGGAACCCCTCGAAGAGGACGTAAGAGGAAACACACAGACTCCCCTGAGTCTACTACATCTGATACCGACTTAGATGAGTCGGAGGGTTCCCCACGGTCCCCCTCTGAGGATGTCTCCTTTTCAGACATCCTTGAGCTTCTCAAACAGAGGGGGAATTGGCCTCCATTGACCCCTCCGAGGATGAGTCGGTATACCTGGAGGCTTTTGGATCCCGACCCTCCACCTCCTGGGTGTCTCCGCCTTTCGACCCACTTATGCAGGTAGTGGCTTGGAAGGCGTGGGCAGCTCCAGATTCTGTGGAACCTGTCCCCAGGAGACCATCCAAATTTATTACAGCCCCTACAGACAAGCAGTTTCTTTCTAAGGGTGTCTCTGTGGATGCTATGGTGGTGGCGGCAGCCACCAAGAAGGAACTTGCGGATCCTTCAGTACCTGTCCATCCTCCTAACAAAGATTCTAGGACCATGGACAGGTATGGAAAGCGGATGTTTTCTTCAGCGACCTTTGCTATGCGTTCGCTGAACTACCTTTGTCACTTCACCAGGCTTCAAAGAGATATTCTCATGGAACTAGGTGAAGTGGTCCAGGATCCTTCTGCTGCTGGGGCTCAAGAAAAGATTGCCTCACAGCTAGCAATCCTGAATTCCTTAACCAACTCCTCCATGCGGCTCATATCCTATGCAGCCGATGGAGCGAGCAGAGCCGCAGGCACAGGAGTGGCTCTTAGACGTCAAGCCTGGATGCGGCTTTGTAATTTTGCGGACCCCTTTAAGGCGTCCTTCACCAATACCCCCTTTGACGGTTCAGCTTTGTTTGGAC
Source organism: Protopterus annectens (assembly GCF_019279795.1). Classification (NCBI taxonomy): domain Eukaryota; kingdom Metazoa; phylum Chordata; order Ceratodontiformes; family Protopteridae; genus Protopterus; species Protopterus annectens. Next base: position 331,124,083 of record NC_056751.1, on the reverse strand, counting down.
CTCAGGTGAAGGAAACCTTGACCAGGTGTGAGCAGGACGGCAAAACTCTTTCTGCCGTTGGAGTCCATTTTTCCACCCCTTCTAGACCCTATACCAAGGGTCAGAAGGGAGGGAAGATGTGGTTCTGTAAAGCCCAAGGAGCTGCGCCAGACACACGTGGTCAGTTTACCCCCAGAGGCAGAGGGGGTAACAATAATAAACGCCGCCCTAGAGGCAGAGGGGGTCCTCAGAACCAGGGCAACAGGGAGTCTCTTCCTGAGAAGCCCTTTCAGCACCCCTGAGGTGTTGCCCGACTGTCCACCCTTGGAGGCAGTCGGGGAAGGATTTCGCTGTACCCAGTAGCCTGGCGTTCCCTTTCACAAGATTTGTGGGTACAGTCGATCATATCCGAGGGTTACAAAATCCCCTTGAAAGGTATCCGTGACCTCACCAATCCCTTCCAGACGTCTCACCTGGTCAAAGGGATTTGGCAGAACAGGAGGTTGCAAAGCTCCTAGAAAAAAGAGCCATCCAGTCTGTTCCAGCAGACCAAGTAGGATCCGCGTCTACTCGAGATTCTTTTGGTCCCCAAAGGACGGAGATTGGAGACCAATATTAGACCTGAGCAATCTAAACAGATTTGTCAAGAAGGCAAGATTCCGGATGGTCACGCTTCAGTCCATTCTGCCCTTTCTGGGCAAGGACAACTGGATGTGCTCAATAGACCTTCAGGACGCGTACTATCACATAAAGATACACAGGCTCCAGGAGGTTTCTCCGCTTTGGCTAGGGACCAGTCATTATCAATTCAGAGCCCTGCCCTTTGGCCTCACTTCAGCCCCAGAGTGTTTACCAAATGCATGGCAGTGGTCACAGCTCATCTGAGACGTCAAGGATTCCAGGTGTTTCCTTATTTGGACGACTGGCTCCTCTCCGCCACCACCAAGCATCAGCTTCTTCAGAGCAGAGACTACACTCTGCAGCTTTGCAAAAGTTTGGGAATTTCAGTGAATTTCGAAAAATCTTCTCTGGCCTTGCCAATCTATCACCTTTATAGGCAGAATTAAACACCGTCAAGTTGTTAGCCAGACTAACAGATCAGAGAATTCTGGACATCCAAAATACGCTCGGATTTTATTGCAGAGCAGCAAAGTCAAAGCCAGATTGATACTAAAAGTTCTAGGTCTTATGGCTGCGGCCATTGTTCTTCTACCACTGGCTCGCTTCCACATGCGTCTTCTACAGTGGATGTTATTCACTCAGTGGTCGTTCCACAGTCTTCCGATGAGACACGAAATCTTAGTCACACAATCGTGCAGGACTCATCTGAACTGGTGGATATCTTCCCCTCTTCTTCATCAGGGCCGACCATTTGTTCCCCCTCCTCCGGTTGCCACAGTCACTACGGATGCCTCTCTGATCGGGTGGGGGGGGCATTATCAGGGCAGGATGGTCCACGGGATGTGGCAACCCATAGAATACCATCTGCACATAAATGTCCTGGAGATGAGAGCGGTGCTTTTAACGTTGCAAGCCCTCAACGACTTTCTTCCCGCGGGGACTATTGCAGTGCAAACGGACAACATGTCCATGATCTGGTACATCAACAAGCAGGGCGGGACCAGGTCCTATCCGTTGAGTCGAGAAGCTCTCAGACTTTGGCAATGGGCAATCTCCTCTCATCGGTTTCTGATAGCAATGCACATCCCCGGCAGGTCCAACCTCTTGGCGGACAGGCTGAGCAGAGCCATTCTCATGCCTCACGAGTGGTCTCTCAATCAATCTATAGTGGACCAGATTTTTCTGAAGTGGGGCACACCTTGTTGCGATCTTTTTGCTACACCCCAAAACAACAAGTGCCCCGACTTCTTCACCCTCTTTCCCCTACCAGGCCAACCCCTGAGAGACTCTCTCACCCAGGATTGGCCCCGGGGACTTCTGTATGCTTTTCCTCCTTTTCCCTTGATTCCACAAGTCATTCAGAAAGCCACCGTTTTGAGGGCCAAGTTGATTTTCATTGCCCCTTACTGGCCTCGACAAATTTGGTTTCCGTCTCTGCATCGTCACCTCCTGGTGCAGCCTTGGCATCTGGACCCAGTTCCGGATCTTTTGATCCACCAGTCGGGTCAACAGCACCGGGCCATTCATTCTCTCAACCTCACTGCTTGGTTGCTCCACTTCCTTCCCTAGCCAGGCTTCCTATGATCTCTGATCCTGTCAGAGATATTTTAGTAGCTTCTTTGAAGTCGTCCACCAGAACCGTTTATGCTAGCAAATGGCGACGTTTTTCCCTTTGGGCAAACTCCAGAAATATTGATCCCTTTACTGCTCCTGTGCATTCTGTTTTAGATTTCCTGGCTGAAGTTTTTCAGTCAGGATCTTCTTCATCTACAGTAAAAGTTCAACTGGCGGCTATTTCCAAGTATCATGTTGGCTTGCAAGATCATAACATTATGTCACATAGACTATGCAAAGCCTTTCTGAGAGGAGTTTTTCTCCTGAAGCCGCCAATAAAACATCCTCCTCCACAATGGGATCTGAATTTAATGTTAGCATCCTTGATTTTACCACCCTTCTAACCGTCTGCTTCATGTTCCTTGAAGTTATTGACCTGGAAAACTATATTTTTACTGGCTGTCACTTCAGCAAGAAGGGTTTCCGAGATTCAAGCTCTCTGCATCCGTTCCCCTTACTTGGTTTTTCACAAGGACAGGGTATCCTTGAGAACAAATCCGTCCTTTCTCCCCAAAGTTGTATCTCAAACTAATATTAATCAATCTATCAATCTACCAGTCTTTTTCCCTAATTATTTTGACAGAGCTGAACAAAAGCTTCATTTTTTGGATGTCCATCGCCAGCTCAGGTACTATTTGCATAGAACTAAACAATTCAGGAAATCAGACCAATTATTTGTCTCCTATGCAGAAAACAGGAAAGGTCTCCCAGTATCAAAAGTGACCTTATCCAGATGGTTGTCTTCCACCATTTCTTACGTGTATTCGCTCAGAGGCAAGCAACTACCTTCTAAACCGAAAGCACACTCAACCAGGAGTCTATCCACTTCTGCAGCCTTTCAGGATAGACTACACATTGATACCATTTGTGCAGCAGCTACTTGGGCCACTCCTCATACCTTTGTCTCTCATTACAAATTAGATTTGGCCTCTAGGGACAGGGCCAGTTTTGGTTCCACAGTTCTCAAGAGTCTGTTCCATTGAGCCACCCAGGATACAGGTGCTAGGGACGGTCCCATCCAGCAAGAATGAAGGCGTAGATTGACAACTTAACATTTAGAAGTTATGTACCTACCATAACGTTCCATGTTAGTTGTCTTCTCTGCTTCTTTCTTGCGTCCTCCCTCCTTCCCCTGGCCTGCACAGATCTTGAAGAGTTTCCTCTTCTCAGGTTGTTCCCTCCTGAGTCTTTATTAGAGGAGTCCTTTGTTATGAACTTGTTTTTCCTAGTTCTACTAGGTTAGTCCTTAGCAGGGTATTTTAGCTACCAAACGAGATCTGAGGTAGTCCCGCCTTGCATCATGGGATATAGGGTTGCCTCGAGCTGGTAAAAGGAGTTCTCAAGCTAAGCAAGTGCCGAGTCGGAGCCGAGGATCGGCTCCGAACCCATCCAGCAAGAAAGAAGGCGAGAGAAGACAACTAACATGGAACGTTATGGTAGGTACATAACTTTTAATTTCATTTGAGGTGGGGTGGCAACACCAGGCCTTACAGAAAAGAGGACTGATTTGCGGTCAGATTTAACCAGG